>NW_020447635.1:0-6690 GCF_003343035.1 Apteryx rowi
GCGCCTGGATGCAATCCTGTGCAATGTGCTCTAGGTGACGCTGCTTGAGGAGGGGGGTTGGACTAGATGATCTCCAGAGGTCCCTTCCAACCTCAGTGATTCTGTGATATGGTCATGCCAGTTACAGAAGGCATCAGCTAAAGTGGTGTAGTTCTGGGATTTGATCTTTGAGTGGCACCAGAGGGAGCTGTATGGGAGAAGGATGTGCTCCTTTTACACGCTCCCCGCAACTGCAGTAGTCACAGCTCGCTCTGTGATGTGGAGGGGAATATTGCTGGGTAATGACAAAAAGAATAGAATTTGATGTGAAGAATGGGGCAGCTGGAAGCTTCGGGACAGCTGAAAATCTGACAGTATAAAAGACAACAGGAAGATATTTAAACAGAGCATCATCTGAATCTGCACTGTCGTTAAAAAACCCTCTTGGAGTATAACCTTATTTCTTATAGTAACTAAACCTGCTAAACATATGCATAAGAAACTGTTTACTTAGAGCAAGTTTACTACAAAGCTGTATTACAACGACTTGGGCAATACACTCCACATAAATTTGAAATGTATGAGCATAAAGTCTTTTAACCTCACAGAAAAAAAGGAAAGTAGAACTTATAAGGGAACATGTAACTTATTTAATCTGTGCAATTTTGGGAAGTTAGTCTGGTTTCCTACAGTGGGTTGGGTTATGACTGGAACTATGAACAAAAGCTTATGTTCTGAGTCTTTCAATAATCCGAAGCCTTGGCCAGCCTGCTAGCATTGTTCAAGCAACTGTAGTTAGCCAGTCCCAGTAGAAAGCTATAGAGGGTGGACGAGACCCCGACATTCCACATGCAACTGAACCAACCCACTCCAAGGTGAGAAAATTGGCAGACCTCAAAATCAGCAGATTTGCATGTAGTTCTAACAACATAAGCACGAATGACAATAACACAGAAAATATGAAGAAATGTCATGAAAGCCTTTGCTTTCAAGAGTGAGCAAAAGTGAGAGGCAGGCACTTAAAATAATGATTAGATCAAAAAAGTCAAATAACTGACATGAACAAAATATGCACTGCAACTGTCAGAAGTATATCTAAGATCAGAGTCTACAAGATTAAGGCCATTAGCACAGGGTGGGACAAGGGGCACCCAGCTCCATTCATCAATTCTAGAACAAGATCCCAGCCCTATGTCTTTTAAGGCAGCAAAATGCTGATCTTTAAGATGTCAGAGGAAAAAAAAAAATGTATTAAAAATTATAGGCTATGTGAGGATTTAAAAAGCAAACAAAAGGGTTAGTAAAATTTTATACTGGCCTCACTGTAGCTTCTGTGACGTCAAATTAACTGCAAAGGCTTGTGAAATGCCACAGACAAGCTCAGTAAGAACAGGAGTATGTCCTGGTGACCAAAAAGAAAAGACACTGGTAAAAAAATCTTTCAGACTTGTTTGTATTTGATGGTTTAAAACAAACAAACAAAAAAAACCCACAATCATTTAATATTCTTGATTTCCTGGAACAGGTATGCTAGAGGAATATCTCAGCTAAGTAGCTGATTGACAAAGTCAAATTTGTTTAGCTAGGTAAATATTCTAGGCTGCAATTTACTTTGCATAAGTTTAAGCAGGTCACAATAAAGTTGGCCCTCATCTTCCCCAATTCAACGGGAGAGCTGATAATCCTTTAAAAATATTACCGTCCATACTGAAAGGAATTGTACAGAATGTCAGATTGTTTCATTGGTACCATATCCTGTTATTTAGCAGTGCAAAGTATAATTCAGCAGTTCTAATAATGAATCATTGTTGGTAATCTACAGATGTTTATGATAGAAAACTCAAAACTAGCATACAGATAATGAAAGAAGCTGAAGGCAGAAGAAAAGATGAAATGTGCAAAACTATAGAGAAATAAAAAACCCTTTAAATAACAGAGGTAGTGAGTACCTAGGAATTAATGCCTCTGAAAAAAGACACAAATGGAAATAAGTCACCACAGATATCAGAGATGACAGGTAAGTTTACCTCTCCAGCTAGAGACAGTACAAGAAACACGTGGCACCTTACCCAGCTGCCAGAAAGGAGGGCACCCAAAAGCCTATACAGAACAAGCTGTGAAAGAGGCTGGTTGTTGCAAAACTGAGGCAAGATCACCAAATCCCATGATATAAAACAGGCAGAACAAGTGAGTTTTCCTGATCAGCAGTGGCACTGATATTTCAGCTGAGAATAACTAAATGTCACATGTAAGTTTAGTATCTAGGTTGGCTCCAGGTATCACCTGAAAATTTTAAAAATACCTTTATATTTTTAAGTGCTGTCCAGAAAGGAAGTAGAAGTACATTAAGGAAGCCTATTTTATGCACTAAAATAGGCTAAGGACTTCACGTGGTCCTTTATACCACCTCAGCTGAAGGGCAGAAACTCCTTTATCTGCTACAAGCTTTTTAGCAGGAAAATACCTGACTGTATTTCAAGAGTCTAGTAATAACACAGTTAAGGAAGACCAAACAGGTTTTGTACTTGCTTTCACACCTGATTTTTTTTTCCTCTAATAGACAGAGTCTTTAATATCATGAGAGGAAAGCAGTATTTCCTACTCTGTTTTGTCAGACAAGGAATAAAGTACCATTTTTTTCATCATTAATTCTCCCAAGACTCCTAACAAGTGACAATTATGAGAGAAACAAAAAACACCTCTAGTGTAATTCTAAAGTTATATAAGAGTATCTTTTGCTGCTTGAAACAGAATAATATGTAAACTCAAATATATAGAAGTTACAAGATTTACAAGACATTTCTTCTGCTGCAGTAAAATGCTACTATTTTAAAATGAACCATGCCATAGGAAAAGTTTCTTTTCACACCAATTGTGTGCATATTTATTGATATTCTGATAGAGTTCAGTGTGAATGCTGTATTGAGCATATACATACATATAGCAATTAGAAAAGACCTTCCTTAGATTCAGATGTCTTCCAAGTGTTTCTGTAGAAAGAGCTGACATACTTTTCATTAGATTTTCACTTGATATGAATAAAATAATTTCGTTTTTGCTCGTTTAACTTCATATTTGCACTGCAGATAGTCCTAGTCCTCTTCAAAGCAGCTTAGAAATCCTGGCAAATAATTTGTCGAACTGTGTAACTTCTGTGAAGTACTGGTACATGAACTAGTTAAAAAGCAGGGGTAAGAATTTAAATCAGATTAATTTTTTTTTTTAGCCCCCCAATCAACCAATATTTCCATAAAAAAGAAAAAGAAAGGCTATGCCAAGTATATATTCATACAGAACATAAAGCTGACTCACAAGAGGCATAGGATTCAGCCATAGCATTCCAAGGCTCATTGGCATCACTGTAACAAATGAAGCATCAGCTATGAATGATGAGATGCCTTCAGGAAACTGCCCCTGCTGACTGTAATGTGACCCTGAGCTAGAAATAGTACTGCTCGCTCACCAGTACTTCTATTTCCTTAGGGCATTTACCCACGCCTGTTTAAATAGCTATGCACCACAATGACAACTAGAGATCTCTAAATGATTCTCAGGGTTCACTTTTGCAATTGTGTTAATGCAATCTAATTTAATACTGCTGCTGGAAAGCACAGTTACAACCAAATTCTTTTCCCCTTCCTCATCCTAGCATATAGCACTCATTTGACTGAGCAACAAGTCAGATCATGAATTTAATCCACAAAAAAAAATAACTCTCCCTCCTCCTCCAAGCACTCCCTCCTCCAAAAGAGACCTTAAACCAACACAAAAGAAGGGTCTAAAACCCACAGCTGGGAATAGATGGGACTTCCCTATGGGCTGCAATGGGGGTTTAGATAAGACTTAATCAGTTGCGAACTTGTACCCCCATGTGCTCAGACTGTGGGCTGACCTCTTGGTAGGTAAATCTGTCTTCTGTTATAAGACAAAGTACAATATTTTGCACAGAAATAAAATAATTTAAGAAAAACTGCATGTGGGCTCCTTTGGACTTCAATAAGGCCAACATATAACTTGTATGAAGTTATATAAGACTACAGGTTTACAGGACTGTGTTTTAATGAACAGTGTTGGGTAGTAGGCACAACACAGAAGCAGAGCTATTAATATAGCAGTAAGCCCGCATATCCCCCTGTCCTCCCAAGGGCCAAAAGGCCTTCTGTATGAAGAGCAGGGGGATAAAGAAATTCAGAGTATGTACAGTAAGTGACAAACTAAACACATCTATAGGTGTACTATATTTTCAGTACAAAGAAGGGTTAGAAAAACCTTTAAATGAAAATCTAACATTCTGCAGAGTTGGGAACTGACTGGGGTACTAGAATGCATCAAGCAGGCTATCTCCAGCCAGGGGAATTGCAACCCAACACACACACGGATCAGGAAAGCAACCAGTATTGATTTGAATTAGTGCTGAACTCCTATTCCTCAGCAAGGTCCAGGTGACATTTCCACTATCTTGATGAATTATAAGTTTACATGTTTTGTAGAGGCAATCCAGACAAAACCCAAAATTATTTTCAAATGAGAGATTTCATAACAGAAAGAGCCTCTGTTTTCTGAAGTTTTGAAGTATTTTTAGCCTTGTGTTCCTGAAGGTTGCCAAACTGGCTAGCCTGCATGCTAGAACCATTTGGTTAATGGAACATGAGAATACCACAGGCAGACAGGCTTCCTCAGGCTGCAAAGTAAATGTGACTTCAGACACTACCACCTCTCAGTCTTTAGTCTCTCTGAAGAGAACGCCATAAAGCATCATTTAACAGCAGCCTCAAACTACAAGGAGACAAAGAACTGATTTCAAAGCAGCTGTCAGTCAGCCAGCCAGCTGACAAGACTAGATATAATCTATAATCACAGAGGCAAATGGTCTTATCTCACTTGCAAATTGCTGGTTTCTAGATTTGTAGGTTAATTTTTAATTCTCACTCTCTTCTAAGCTTTGCTTATAAGTTGAGCTAAGCAACCTGCAAATGCTTAAGTGATTTGCAGGTGGATGTCTACATCTTTCTGCTACTTAGAGTCTATTCAGAGTCAGTGAGTTTTTGTTAAATATAATTTTACATATTTCTCTATACTTTCAGAAGCAAGGAAGAGGGAGTGCTATCTTTCATCAGTCTAACATGTTGTTAGATAAAGAGAAAAGGTAAGTTTTTAGGTCACAAATTCAACTGTGAAGCAGCAAACTCAGAGATAAATACAGATCAGAACCTGAGACAAATAGCATAGATAGAATCACCCTCTTACCTACAAGAAAATATTTTTCATGGAACGATCACTCCAGCTCTGATATCTCAGCCCTGATCCTGGGCTACTTTCCAAAGATCAGTCTAGGAAGAGCAATACACAATTACACTACATATTAAAACTCAAATTCAGTGCAGAGAGTTTGTCATACCTTGCCTACTGTTGTTCCACAGATGCTAACTCTCTGCATCCTACAGCTCTAACAACTTCATTGCTTCTCTCGTTGCCATCAGGCTTCTCTGCTTCACAGGTGCTAATCATCCTTTTCCTTCAACTTGTTTAATGGGTTTAATCTCAGAATAGTTGCTATCTACCTGTATTTTGCTTGAGGTTTACCAATTCTGCTCCAGAACTGAAGAAAGTCCATGCTTTCAAAGTTTGTCTATGCTTTCCAGCATACCAGTGCTCTATAAAAGATAAAAATCTCTCATCGTTATAGCACTGTAGCTTTACAACAATACTACTACTTACTCTTCAGTATAGCTTGATTACTTTTCCCTATGGACTATTTATGGGATTTATCACAGATTAGGGAAGTGGGGAGACACACACACAGAGTTAGGTGTATGCAAGGGAAAATATGTCTTGTAATCAGTTTTAAGGTTGGATGTATTCCCAGACTTAAAGCTTTTCGCAAGGCTACCATGTACAAGCTATCCTGATCAGGGAGCAACCAGGGTTGGGCTGCTCTGCCAGGGCAGGTGAGCTGGGAGCAGAGAATGCCAGCCAGCAGAGGCCACACCAGCCAGGGAGCCCAGCAGCACTTGAGCACAGCCAGCAGGGCAGGCCTGGGGACAGCAACCAAGGTCAGCTAGGAGTTGGGTAACCACCAGGCAAGTCTGTAGTGACAAGGCCAGGTTCAAGATGAAGCCAGGAAGTTCAGTCAGCAAGGTAAGGTCAGGATGGGGAAAGAACAAGGCCTGGCACAGGCTACAATATAGCTTAGGCAAGGGCCCAAGATTAGATGCTGTTTCCAAGCCAAGGACCAGAGACTTCTCACAGAAACTCTCACCACAGCAGTCTGATTCAAGGAAACAGAGCTGCACTGCATCAGAGCTGGCCTTGAGCACAGGCAGCTAAACCCCTGCAAGGAGGCAGAGGCTGTTGGTGCATTCAAACCTCTGACAATCCTGTGGTTTCATTCCAACTCTGTTTTGTCCATTGGGAGTTGAGCTTTGCAGGGAATAGGGGCTTTTGGTGGGACGTGTAGTCAAAGGAGAAGCAGGGTCCTTGATACAGGTCCATCACATCTAAAAACTCTAACAATGAGGGCTAGGACTTTTAAGGTACTGTAACATTGAAGAGAAGTGATGCATGTTAAATTTATGTACTAGCTTATCTTTTAGTTCATCACATGGTCAAATTGCATGATGTTTCTTCCAATGTGCTATTTCATTTATTTATACTCTTTATCTTATTACCTGTATTTTAATCTATCTTTCCTTGTCTTTTCCAGGCATTTAT
>NW_020447635.1:6725-36301 GCF_003343035.1 Apteryx rowi
AAAAAAAAAAAAAAACACCCCAAAAAACACCCTACAACACACACACAACACACCACCACAACACCACACACACACAATCACCCCACCTGGATGCTAAGAACAACCATTTAAAACATTTTCCTTTAACCAGGAAGGACATCTACATTTTATGCATCTTTCAAACAAGTCTTATGAGAGTCTCTATTCAAATAGAGAGGAAGAGAGAATAGAGGATGAGAGAATCAGTTTAGATTTACTTGATCAAGAAAGTTTCCATTGTATTCATTCACACCAGTTTAATTCCCTTGTGTTCATGTGCAGGCATAATGGATCTGCAACATAATTTGGCTGGTAAACAATGCAGTAAACAAAGTTACTTGAAAGAGAACTGCAAAACCAAATTGATTGCTAATATGAAGGGACTCAGGGAAGTTACAAGTTCCTGAAGTTACCATATCACCTTCTGATCCTTGCTTTCACTTTGGATAGCTAAATAGCTGTTTTGCACAGCTCTTCTTAGGTTTTTTTTTTTTTTTTTTTAATAAAGTCACCCCACTATCATGCTGGCATACCAAAGAGATAAAACCTTCCACAGTCCATCTTCAAGTACAGTATTTGTCACGAAGAGCGATTTGTTTAAACTATTTCTCATGCTTTAATTTTCCCTTAAAAGAGATACTCCAATCTAGAACCTACCTTTAGGTGTCAAGGGCTCCCCAGAGCCCAGCGGGCTGGGGAACAGACCCAGCTCGTCTCAGAAGAGTCCCTTCCCGCTGTCCTGGTGGGGAGGAGACAAGCTGAGGCACAGATAAGCTACCTGTGAATCTGTGAAGCACATTCACAAAAAATGTGTCCTTCTGTTACCACTGTCCTGGGATACACTGTGCTGAGATATGCCAATGGTCACGGGAGCTACTGCTTGGGACACCCCGCCCCCCAAATTCCCTTGCCTAGATGCTGTTTAATGAGTCTTTGAGACAAGAGTGGCAGCACCACGCCAGGCATTCCCAGGAGTGGAAGTCTTCCAGCCTGCTGCTATTGAACAGAGCGTGGCTGTTGTTTTCTCAGATGGTACCAATAATCCCTTGGCAGAGCAACTAATTAAGTTAGGATGATGGAGCTAAAATTTATATCTATTTTCATTACTAAGCAACTTAATAAAATCCCCTATCAGAAAGCAGAAATTATGGACCACAAAATATCAAAGTGATATGCTATTGAAATAAGAGCTGAGCATGGAGCAGCACCATTTAATGAGACATCAGCTCTGAAAATTATTTCCTCAGTTTGTGTTGCATATTTTAACTCTGTTTATGGCTTCTACTGTCAGAAATGCCTTAACATATATTAAGTATGTCACAAATCTTAGCATTGCCCAGGTAACCTCCGTTTTGTCATTATAGCAACTTAAATAACTCCCATAAAATAAAAATCAAAAAAGAAAAAAGATTCCTTTTCTGTTCTAATCATCAGTGTAACAATTCAGGAAATGGAGAGAGAGAGAAGAGAAAGTGAAAATCACTATTTTCCAATGCCATATTTGGAAAGGCACATTTATTTTAATCAGCACTATTGCAGCTTCCACCAAGGCTATCTAAAACCTATCTTCTGACATTTGTCTGCATCTTTGTTTTAGAATATAGATTTTTGGGGTGGGAAGTTTCAGGAATTTATCAAGGGGATCCCAGGCCCTAGCTCATGGCTGACACAATTCTCCCCCCACCCCCCAGCATTGGCTCCACCTGGGGAGACAAAGTAACTTGGGGAATGGACATTGCTCTGAATAATAATAATTTTAAAAAATCATTTTTTTTTTATTTTTTATTTTTTTAATGTGCAAGTCAGAAGGAGAGCTGGCTATCCCTGCCACCTGTCTGCATGCTTTGGCCATTGTGCCTCCTTACATTCTCTCTGCAATTTTAACATTAAAGTGTGAAGCTCAGATGTAAAAATTGCCTTACTGGGTACTTTTAGGTTCAACAAAATGTAAATATTACATACTTATAAATCTGATTTCAAGTTCATCAAGTTCATTTCAGTTTCATCAAGTTCACACAAGCAATTACCTCTCAGTAAGTGCAGGAAAGAGATTGGAACAACAACAGAGATCAACCCCTAAGCATCTTGAGGATCTCCTATCAGTAAGGCCCGTTATTTGGATACTGGTAGAGTATCAGTTCTTACAGTGCAGTGGATATACAGGATATGTTATCATAAGAGCTCCTACAGGCAAGATGCACTTTTTTTAAATGCACGATCTTTGAAATCACAGAGGGAAAATTTAAGGCAAGTATTTTTCCTGGCTTATATAAAAGCAGGTAGTTCACCAATTGATGCAACCATTGTATAGTACAAATCACCTATTTCCTAGCAGTTAACATCATTACCTGTGTGACTGCTTGGGCAAACCTTTGGCTCTATGCACCTATTGTTTTAAATGATTTGTTCTCATTTGATCCATGATAACATGCCAAGAAGACAGTATGATATGCTATTTCACACTATCTCAAATCTCTTCTTTTTCTATGCTTTGATTAACCTTTATATCTCTGGTAATGAATTCACAAATTAAGGAGCTTTCGCTTGTCCTAAGAAATATCATGCAAGTTAAAAAGGTGGGAATTTTACTCTTCTCTCATACTAAAAACTATCAACCAACCTAGGAAAATTATGCAGTGCTACCTGATCCCTCGTTCTCTATGCCCTGATTAGCTTTCACTTCTATCTTGTATTTTTGTCTTCCTGCTCTTGAGCAGGTACTTATTATGGTGGATATACAGCGATGTTGAGCCTCTGCAGTTCCAGCAATAATTAAAATATTTAACTGTTTCAGGAAAGAACGAACAAAAGAAAACAGCTTTAGGAGAGAAGAGTTTTTTTGGGTTGTTTTTTTTGGGGGGGAGAGAGCTGTGCCTCCTGCTTCTACACTTCAAGTTCTTCCTTACATAAATAAATCATTTTTGCAGATGCCTGACAAAAATCAAATTGTAGTAACAATTTAATCGGATATATCCATCACTAGGGACTACAGTCCTTAAAGGAGAATGGACTTGCTCACCAAATAGATTTTTTTCTGTCTCCCTCTGCTATGATTATCCACTTTACATGCCCCAAACCAGTAGAAAAGGTCATTTCGGTGCACAAAATGTTGGCCAATAACTACACAGCAACAGAGAGACTGCAGAAAATGCTGCCCTCCAAGTCTGAGGCAACAGCTTGGACCAAAGTCTGGTCAGTATAGAGGAATAGATTTGTTAAACAGAACCCAGAGAACAAGAGAGCATGCATCTGAATTCAGATTTCTTGAGGATTTTTAAATGATTCTTGATGCAATTGGAGGCTCCATCTTGTTCCAACTATATAGGTGAAAGCCTCAGTTCATTGTGAGTAAATTCAGTTAAAACAGCATTCTATGTTTTGGTTTAGATTTTCAAATTCTACTTTAATTATTATTTAAAGAATTATTTGCAAGAACTCCTCCTTTAGCCCATATAACATAAACCTCTACCTGACACAACATATAGGTAGCAAAAGGATTGTTATTTATTTGTTGTGTAGTTTTCATTATTATGATAGCAAAGTACAGTTCTCCAGGAAACTCTTGTGAGAGGTAGAGATTGTCCTTTGCCAAAAGCGATTCAGCCACCTCTGCTTCCAGTTTTCTTTAGCAGCTCAGCCTATGATCATTTGCCCTCTCATCTCTCCTACCTTCTCTTCAAAATTCTACCTAAACTAAAGAAGTTAAGTCTGCTGATTTCTTGCCTTATTTCTCCAGGCAAGACATATTTCTTAGCATACGAGCATCTCAATGGTAACTTTCCAAACTACATAGTTGCACCAAGAAATGAAAAGGCAAGTAATTCTTGAGAAGCAGTAACAGCAGTGCTGTCTGCAGCCAAAGACACAAACAAGTCTCATGCCAGTCCCTATCCTGTTGATTCTATTGTGTAATGTTAATGATACTTAGAAGTTTGTATTAATAAGATTTAAACAATGTTTAAAAAGAGTCAAACTCTGTCTTGGCAAAGAGATATTTCTGTACTAGTAAATATGTCTATTCCATAAAGTAATCAATGGTTCATTGTGTCCCAATTCCCAAAAGGAAACAGATGGCTGGAAGTAGTTTTAGTCCCTTACAGAGTCTTCTTACACTACAAAATGGAAGGGAAGATAACTGATCCTTAACACGCTGTTCCTGGCTCAGACAGCAGAAAACACCCAGCCCCAGGAAAAGTACACTTCCTGTGTACATCAATGTTCCAGATGCAAGTCATCAAGTCTTCCCATATGAAGACAGGGAATGTGATTTGCAAACAAGAAATAGCCTGCTACTAGGGGCATTTTGAAAAGTGGTGGTGCATCTCTGCATCATGACTACCTGTGTGGTTCCACCTTACTCATTTCAAGTGAGCTGGACATGAGTAAGTCATTGCCAAACTAAGTTAAAACCATGCAGTCAGAGGATATTGTGTGTGAAGCTCTTTATGAATATAGAGTGTCAAGTAAGATTTCAGTGTTACTCAAGCTTTGGAATTAAAAACACTTCTCAGCCAATATTTCAGTTTCTTTCATGACTGCTCACCAAGAAGGAAGTTTCTTCAAACCAGCAAAAAAGCTGGGAAATAAGCAAGTACAGAGCAACACCAGTCCTTTCTCCCCCAAAATCTTTTGCTCCTGGAAAGGTATGGTCTGATCTTAGCTTAAGATCTGTAAGAGGAATGTCTTCAACGATGAAAGTCAAGGTGGTGTTTCATATACTCATTTTTCAGGAATATCCTGTAAAGAAACATCATGGTGCTTTCAAAGAATGTATTAATGCAGCATTCTTATTCTTTGCCCTTTCCCTTGCATGTCCTGTTTTACCACTCTTTGCTGTGCATTTAGTTCTTTCATTCTTTGGTGGGAGGGAGAGCGAAGTTTAGTACCTATTGTACTCTTACTCAAAAGTTATCTGCTAGAAAGAGACTAGGATAAACACAGACATCCCAGGAGGATGGCAGAATGCAAGTAACGCAGCTGACCACAGGTCAGGTCAGGCAAGCAGTCATTTCAAAGGTTTGACCATGAGAAGAATAGAAATCTTCTCCCCACACCATTTTATGTGGTGGAGTAAGGTGCTGCGTCAAGCACATCACACTGTAAGTTACATCTGAAGTACATTGGAAGCTCCTGTTCCTTCAGGATAACCAAATGCAAGGTCCCCTGATAGGTGCATTTGGGCTTCTCAGCATCACACTGGAAGCATTCATTGTGAGAGCTAACAGATACAAGGACTTATCCATGGTTATTCTGCTGTTCACATTTCTGTGTTCCTACTAGTTCCTCCCAGCAGCATGCACCACTTCATATCTTTATTAGGCTCTATCTTGATGAAATCAACTCATAATTAAAAATAGGAAACACTGAATATAGATCCAATATTGCTGTGTTACAGCAGAGAGGATACAGAGTTTCTCAACATTTTGCTAAGCAGTTTTCAAATCCAATACATTTCCAAGTTAGATATCGACACTGCAATAAATAAGCTTCTTTTCTATAGAAAAATAAAATGGTTAAATAGCAGTTTGCCATTGTAGGACATAACAACCTTGAACATTCAAGTCAATGGGAGTTTCTTTCCTTTGACCCAAATTGCATCAGGATCAAGCACTTATTCCAATACATATTCGGCAAGAATAAATAAATAAGTTTTTAACACATAGTTAGGTTCAATCTTGCTTCCTTTGAAAACAACAAGATGCTTCTGTCATCAGGAAAATATAGCTTTTAGTTCACACATGAATTAGCATGTGTCCTTAGTACATATCTATATATGAACATATGAACAATATGACAGTGTAGCATCTCTTACAGCTGCAAATAAAAACCTGTTTCACCTCCAAAAAAACATAGCACTTAGATATAGTGCATAGACACCCTCCCTAACTCCAGGGGGAGGGGAAGGAAGAGATGTGTAATAAAGCACATGAGCTACTGCTTTAGATTGTCAGTAATGTGCATTTAAAGACCCTGAATATGCATTACAACATGATCAATAAGATATAAATATAAGAACCTTTCAGTAAATAGGAAAAATTCACACATCCAAAGATATGGAGAGCATCCACCTTAGGAATGTTAACTCTTCAGTTTTAATCTCAGAGTCTATTCTCCCTCAATGTGCACGTATTAACATAGAGGCACTTCAGAGGGGAAATACTGACTGATGATTAAAACCAAGTAAGTATTAGAACAATTGTGACTGAAAATACTTTTTGATAACCATCTTTTCACAGTACACAGGAACTGATTTCACAGTACTGAGCTAACCTAAAGGGATACAGTGAGGCCTAATTAGTATTTGCAGCACGTTGTGTCTGGGTGAAAAGCATTAATAGAATTCCAAGTTATTATTGCCCACATATCTTCTATACTCATTTATGAAGGGTGTCCAGGTTTGCCATGAAGCATTACATGGAAACACAGAATAATCAGTCACGTTACTATCTCAATTTGTATCTAAGTCTTATTTTTTTAATAGCAGTTTTCTTTCAAATTGCTGATAATTAAAAACAGACATGCATCTAGGACCAGTATTGTATCTCTAAAGTTCTGGACTTTTCAACATGGTAATCAAGCATAAGACAATTTTATTACACATGAAAAAAACAAAACACTCTTCATACAAATAAGAACCCAAGCCAACCAAGAAACTGAAGGAATGTTAAAATAATCAACTTAAGTATATCTCTCCTGAAACATATGAAGCAAGGAAATATTTAATAGACTGTAAAAGGTCAGAATGCTGCTTCCTGCTAAGATGCTTAGGAAAAAAGTACATATAGCAGTAAACTTGGTATCTGTGCACTACTGATTGATGATGAAGAATCATCACTGAAGTCACTTTCATCTTCTTGTAGTATAAAACTGGTGATGAACCTAAAGACAGCATGGCACATGGAATTCAAAGGCAAACTTTATCTGGCCCTGTTTTAGTGCATTTTTAACAAGAATTAAACAAGATAAGCAAGAAAGCTTCTAAGAAAATAAGCATCATTAGCCAGATAGAAATTCCACATAATCCTATAGCAGTTCAGCTTTCAGAAACATCTTACCTGTTGAAAGAGAGTATTCCCTGCTCTTAGCAAGACCCAAAAAGGAGCTAAGGCTGTCTGCATGAAGCAACTTAGTTTGTAGTGAGCTGTACTTATGTTGCAGTCGAGTTCATCCATCCAGCTGTTCCACATTACTACAGAAATCATTGCTTTGCTATAGCAGGAATTGTCTTCCTATTAGTTAAGTCAGTACTGTGAGCAGCTTTTCCATATTCCTGCTGAAAGACCTTGATTGTAGTTGGTTTCCCACAAAGGAAGCCAGGTGAGACTCATAGAAATGCTGGAACAAGGGGTCAAACTCATGAGTAACAACTTCTCCGTTGTCATCCCTTTACCCATCTTTTAAATTCAGTAATGGCCAGTCTGAACAGAATGGTGCTCCAAGCCACACTGCTGATGACTGCAGACAAGCTGCTGTTTGTTGATGAGTATTTGACATCTTACAGCCAAACAGCATCAGTTTTGCAAATTAGTGATTAGGCTCCCAACTGAATTTTGGCAGCCACACCAACTACACTGCCTGCAGCTGCTGCAGGAAGACTGAGAGGAGGAAAAAAGGGAAGGATGTGAAACAGTTTCTTCTGAAGGAACTATTTTTGATTAAACTTCACTTTGTGTGGCATCAGTTCTGACAAGTGTCAGCTGGTGGAGACAAATGAGCTGTACACCTGGCAGGCTCAGCAGGCATAATGCCACCTTTCTAGAGATCTCTGCAAAGCTCCCCTCTGCCCCTCCAAAAATATCTGCAAGCACAGGAAAGTAAGAGCTCCCCTAGCTATTTACAATCATATGGCTATCACTGTCACAGTTGCTGCTGGTGACTAACTAAGTTTGCTGAGGTACTCAGAATCACAATTGCTATAGTTTCATGCTAGGTCTGAGCACTTTGACAAGTACAAACATCCCTTAAATGAGGTTCCAGAAAACTAAAACTCCTCTCTTAAGGTGGCTTAGGGCAGATCACCAACTGACTTGGGTAAGGAGCTCTTTTTAGAGACACCTTTCTTCACAGTAGCTGATTGCTGCTGGGCAGTATCAGCAGTTTGCTCATCTAAGGCAATCAGTAGATCCAGTTCACAGGAAAGGTTAGGCACAGACTTATCAAAGTATGAGCTTTTGGAGAAATGTGTTTTCTTTTTCTAGTCAACTTCACCTGATGTAATGTTGCTTCTAAACAACATATCCTAGGGGTTTGATATTCTTAAAGATTTAGAATTAATACCTGTATCTAATATCTGCTATTCTTAAAGATCTTAAAGGTCTTATCTTAAAGATCAATGAATCTTGTATGACTAAAGGTTACAAGTTACTACATGGGGCCAGTGTTGCAGGAGGTCAAAGTTATCACACACACTGCTAGTCAGAGACATCTAAGGGCTGTCCTGACAGGTCCCAGGAGTCATTTAAGGATATACGAGAGCTGAGCTGCCAGGTCCCGTCCTCTGAAAATGCCAGAGGCTGAGCTAGAAACAGTGCCTGAACAGACCAAGATGGTTTGGAGGCACATTGGATCCAAAGTTTAGGCCTAATTACCAAGAATCCTGGTGACAATTAATTGAAGGACTCTGCCAGCTTTGTAATAGTATATACAATTGGCTATATCTATTTGCTGTGGAAATGTTAATGACTGTATTTTCATGGGTTTTTTTTCCTGTCCTGCAGGCTAAAATTATCCTTGTTTTACAGCTGGAGAGGAAGCAGAATTACAGTGATGCAAAATGGTTTGCCTAAGGTCATGCAGTTCTCTTTAGCAGATGTAAGGTTCTGAATTCTTATTTCTTGGTTCTCAGGCTAGTTCTGGTCCCCATTCTTATTCTCACACCTTAATCAAATGATCATTTTCCTATGCTTGTACAGAATTTCCTCCTGACACATGAATGAGTGGGTGGAATCATTTATGTATCTCACTAATCTTTGGGTTCATGACACCAGTAGAACGTACTTGAAATAAAAGCCAAAGTCATTCTTTGAAAATGAAAATGAACATAAAAAAGGAACTCACTTCTCTGATACAATTATTTTGAAAGTATTTATATGGCCATTTGTTAGGCAGTCCTGCTAACCCTGTTTTACAAATGAATTTCATAGTGTGTTCATGATGAGAAGTGCTTCTGAATTCTTCATTCTGTGTAGAGCAAAGCACTTAATTCTTGACTTGAAAGAAATCTTTTATCATATTATTTGTACAAGCATTACTGAAGACTTGCCATGGCTGATATATCTGGAAAGTATCAAACAAGGACAATATGCACAGATTATCTGCTAATACTGAAATCATCAGAATCTTCCCATTAAGATACTAATAAAGCAGCTTGATTAGGTTTAATTTAGGTAACTACTAAGGAGTTGTTTGCCACATGCTTTGAAAGAAAGGTTGAAACATCTTCACTTAATAGAATGCTTGACTTGCTGCAGTTCCTAAATATATACTTTAAATAAGGTTTTAAACGGTTCTAAAAACCTCACAGCCAACAGACATATTCCATACTTCCAGAAGGAAATTATATTGAAATAGCTTTAAAAGCTTTCCAACAATCTCCCAAAACTCATAATTTTCTTGCATTTTTTATACCTTGAAACTATAGCATAAATGTGGAAAGACAAGTATTAAAGAAACTGATATTTGCCTTTAGTGCCCAAGTTTACTTCAACAGTAGAAAAAGAGCTGAAATTATCTAGAAGACTATTATCTGGGAAATAATTCAGGAGAATAAGGCACAGTTTATGAAGAGAGAGGGGATTTTTTAAAATGATGCTTCACCTATCCCTATCCTGGTCTCTTTGAAGTTCCCCAGAATAGACAGAACAGACAACATAGTACCAAATGCTTTTTCAGTACTGAGATATGCAATCTAATGTAGATTGGAAGGGAAAAATCAAACTAATCACAAGTCTTATAGGAGTCCAAACTAATTTAAAACTTAAAATGAAGAATCACTGTAGGTTTCTCAATGGGCATCTGTGACCAAATGAGCAAACAAGTCATTAAAGAGGAAGAAAAGAATGGCAGGTATGCTGTGATGGAAAAATCTGTCATCGTTTCTATTAACACTGCAGCATCATCAGTGCAGTGTGGTCTTGGTAACCCCATGTCAAAAAGGATACCACAGAACTAATTAGAATGGGTTCAGGAGTAGATGGTGAATCAGAACAAGATAAACAATCAAGAGAATGGAAAAAACTCTCCTATGCAGACAAATTAAAAAGACCCAAATTGTTTGCTTTAATACAGAGATAAAAAAGAACATGAAAGATATTATGAATTAGCTTGAAGCTTTCTGTCTATTCTACTTCTACATACAAGAACAAGACAACAGTCAATTAAATTAAAGAAGAGGGATATGAAACTAATGAGTCTTTACACTGCATGCCTAATTTAACCTTTGCATTCACTGTCAAGAGGAAAATGATATAGGCTGACAAATGATAGTCAGAATGTGACCGGACAACAAACATATCCATAGTTATAACTATGGACAAAGCTTTCTGAAAGGTGTTAAACCTTTTGGGGCTTCCAATATCTTCCAATTTGTCTTTTTGTCCAATTCCATTAGATTAGGAAGAAATCTAAAGCATGTGTTGGGGGAGATGGGAAGACAAAGTGTATTCCTCATCTGCCAGCTCCAGGGGTCTTACATATTCCTCTGAAATACCTTGTACTGACTATTGACAGATTAATTGAATCCTGGGTCTGATTCACTGCCAATTTCTTGGTTTGTTTTGGGACACATGAAATATTAAGTTCTTGGCCTTACCTTTTGCAAATGTACTAATTGTGTCAAATGAATTGGCAATCAACTGCAGTGATACAAAATACTAAAGTAGCATGCGTCAGATGATGTATTTCAGACACAAATTTGCAAGGCTGGAAATCTCCTACAAGCCCTGCTTGCTATGACCTGTATTACTTGTCAGGAGAGAAACTGCATAACCTCATCCCAACCCACCCAAGAAGGCTGTACCTGCCCCTGGAATCTCTGGGCTGGATTCTCAGCAGCTCTGACTCAATAGACATTCCTTCAGCCTCCTGCAATAATAAGCTCTGATCCAAAGCCTCTGCTGTTTCTTCCTACAGTCCCTGTAATATGATGTGCATAAGGATTAAAAGAGGTCCCCCCAGTAAATGAGTATTTATTGTGCAGTAAATTTCTTGAAGCCTCAAGCTGTCAGGAAAGGCCTGTGTAAAACCTTGTCAAACTAAACTGTCCCGGAGATGTAGACACCTGAACTTTTGAAGCACATTTACTCTTTTCCCATGGGGAGATCATTCAGCTCAATTCTTATTCAAGCTGTTTTCTATCACAGAGGATTTTCAGGGACAAGGGCAGGATGCAGTTGACAGTCATTTTAGTGAAGAGCAGGCTAGCTGAGGTTAAAAGGAAACAGCTTGAAACCACTTGCGATACATGTCTCACATTAAGACACATTAGAATACAAGTTACTCTATCTACAACAGGATTTTTAAGCACATTGGTTATTTAAAAACAAATATACTTCATCCATGTATAACTACTCCGAAGGTGGCACTTAGACAGTGAACAATCATCCAGTAGCTGCTCTTGTTCTAGTGCAACTGAACAGTCTGTGGTTTACCATGTGTTAGTTTGTCAAGCTAAACTCTGGGCTTTATGCTAGAGTTAATTTTAACCAGCTAATGACTGAAAACTTTTAACAGCTTGGTCTGCAAGATGATTGCAAAAGCTGTTAGTAAGCAGTGAATGTTAAAATAAAGCTTTCTTTAGCAAAGATTAAGCACAGCCAGAGGATATATAATAGCTGCCAAGTGAGCTGAAAGATTTTTTTCATGGTGGAGTATCCCTTTCTCCCAATTCCCAGCCTGGCAAGATGGGTATGATCTGGCTGCCAGCATGTGCCATTGCTTGAAACTTCTGCATGCCAGAAAGCTGACTAGTTCCAGCATCCAGTTTCCATACGACATGAATGCAAAGAGGCCAGATTTCCAAAAAGCATAGTCTGTCTCACAGGCAGGGCCAGATCATTCAGACTTTTAGGGAGTCGCCCAATTTCAAGCATTCATTTCCAACCTGCTACTTTCCTTCAAGAATCTGGTTACCTCACTCCCTAAGGACGATTACTTTCTTTCCTTTTCTTTTTTTTTTTTCTAATTGTGGCCTCAATTTGTATAACAAAGTCCTAGAGATCCGACCCTCAGGTTAACTTTAATGTATGGTGAGCTTTGCACATACATTAGCAAATTGACTGCTATTTTAAAGCCAGTAGGGATGCCCCAGAAGAAGAACATGTCTTTGGTGTACTAAATGTATCCGAAGTAGTTGGAGTAAAACAACTCTTGGGAACCTGTCTCAGAAAAAAAATGTATATGTGTTATGATACCTCTAAGAGTTCATCCAGGTTAATGACCGTGAGATGCTCTGCTTGTGTCTTTCAAAACCATGGGGAAGGGCAGCAGCATGTGGCCTGCAGCTATTGCTCATCCCTTGAGCATGTTTCTCTCCTGACATGTTCACACAGGTGGCATTGCAGTCTAATTTTTCTTTGGAAGGGTGTGACAGTAATTGTTTACTTCTAATTGCTTTATTCCTATTTCGTCATACGTTGCAAAAGTGAGTGGAGCCCACCACACCTCTCACTGTTAGTGGCACACACTCCTGGTAGAATATTTGCCAAGCATTAGCGCTGCTCCAGCTCTATGGGCAGGGGGCACAGAAAGGCCAAGGCCAGGTGAAGTCCCCATGGGTTCAAACTCGCCTCTGTGCTCAATCCCCATGGCTTTACAGACTTCCTTAATAGCCTCTGCCCGAGCTTGTGAGCAGCATCACCAGACAGAGACGTTGGCGCTGAGCGGTGGGGCAGCGTGTGGCATACCTCCTTTCCGAGGCCTGCAAGCTGGAGGATCTGACGCCTCTCTTTGCAGTCCAGCTGCAGGGTAGCTCTGCTGCAGTCGAGGTTCTCTGAGACAGGAGACACAAATGAATCACCCGCAGAACCCATTTGCTTATTTGCTTGCCGGAAAAATAGCGTCGGCTGTCCGCAGCCCATTTCAACTCTCCCAGCTCTCGTGACTGAGCCTAGCATCAGTGAGACAACAGCGTGGGGGCGCGGAGCCACTGGCGTCCCACACAGTTTGAAGCACAGTGTGTGCTTCAATGAATTTTTGTAGAATAGCAGGTATGGAGGAAAGCCCTCATCACTTGCCTTTTAATACTCCAAAGCTAAAACCTCTCTGCCAAAAAAGAAAAATGGTTTACAGTTTTCCAGTTTTTCCTGCCCAGCACGGTAGTGGTGTTTTCTCTGAACTCCCAGATGCTCCAAGAACCTCACAAAATTGTCAGGCAGAAGTTTAATAAAGAGAACATTTCTATCCTTCCTGGTTACCAAGTAAATTGCAGTGTGCTATCTCTAAGGTTATGGCATCAGAAGACAGAGAATGCAAAAGTAGCTTTAAAAAGATTTTTCTCTAAGTAAATTTTAGGAGCTTAAAGCATAATGGAGTGGCAATGCAATTATTTTTTCCCCTAATTCTGCTAATCTTTCCTAACTTCTGGCCTGTCTTTTTGCTGATTCTCAGAAAGTGTGATTTTAGGTGTTTACTGCTGAAATTTAGGAGAGTGATTTAAAATGAACACTTACATGTAGTATGTCTTTCTTAATGAAGGTATTCATACATTATTAATTTTCTAAGCAATTAATACCTGTTAAGGACGGTTATAATTTATTAAAGCATTTCATATCTGATGATTTATGTAAAAATGCCAATTAACCCTCACAATGTGCAGTCAAGATAGATGAGGATTAAGTCCCTACAGCCAGCCATGGGAATAGCAGAGATGCAATGACCTGAAAATTGTATCCTTAGCTCCTTTGCCTTTAATTAACATAAATTCACCAGTGGAGTGCCTTTCCTCTTTTTATTAATCCCTTACCTCCAGTCCTGGATCCTGATTGCTCAAGCAATCAGGATGGATAGCTTACACTTTCTCAGTTCTTATAGATCTGACTTCAGACTTGTAAGGGTCTCCCTGACCTGGCTTGATAATTTTGAGTATGGGGGGGGGGGTACCCTGCATATGTGCAATAAATCTCCAGTTATGCATAAAATCCTTAAGTAGGTTAAAAAACATGTCTCTAGCTCATATTTCTTATGCACTTCTTTTCATTGCACATTGCTGAATATGCATTATGTCTTCTTTTCTGTATTCAGTGTTATGTCAGCCTTCCACACTTCATTTTACTCTTTCCTGCCTGCTGGCTCAGAAGAACAGCATGCAGTTTAGGAGCATGGAGGGTTCCCTTCTGTGCATTAAAGCCAGGAAGGCAGCTAAGGAGGGAGATTGTCTAGGGACAGGCATGGCCACACTCTTAATATCAGCTGTCCTGCAGACTGGGAACTAAAAGTCAGGGAGTTAAATGTTCTGGATTCCTCGAGCTCAGCTTGAGTTACTGTTTTCAAGAGCGATAGACCATGTCCATATTTCTTTGTACCACATAATTGCTGACTAAATATATAGGTAGCTGAACAGAAAGATTTAGCTTTTGTGTGACCTTGTTTTATAGTCACTAAAACTTTGCCTAAGCTGGAGAAAAGGTTTAATTACTAAGCAGAAGCACCTCAGAAGCCCCAATTACCTTGACTTAAGTTTCAAACAGAAAGGAACTGAGGATGGAGCACTTATTCTAAGTACAGGCAGTATAGACAGGAGTCTGCACTGTCTCTTCTAGTATTAATTTAGGAACTGCTTAGAGCCAAATTCCCCACTGATGTCAGCAAGACTAGACAGCAAGAAGAAAGGTGACATTTCTTCTCAGAAATGCAATTTTTTTTCCTTTTGACCTCATTAACCACATGCCTGATTCTTATTTCTCTTGATCAATGACCAGGATGGTATCAATAGAGCAGTGACCACACTCGTCAACCTGGAGAATCCAAGGAATGGCTTATATGAATGATCCCAGAGAGACACTGTGCAGCACTCTTTAAACATCTCATTCTGAGATGCCTAACTAAGGCTGTTTAATTCCTCTGTAGCAACAAGCTCCATAAAAGATAAACACTGAAAGCTCAACACAGATCTGCTTATGTCCCTTTCTGGAAGGGCCATCCATGTACATGTTGAGGCTTGTACTAATTTCAAACCCAGACATTGCGATTTTCTGGGAAGCAAGTACCCATTGTAAATGCTGTTTGCTTGTTACCAATAAATGACCACGAGGAAAGCATGAAATTATTACGAGAGAAAGAGATTAATGGATGAAAAAATCTCTTCTTCCTCCAGTACCACATGCCTATGTGGTACTGTTATTCAACAGGAAGTAACTGAAGTTCAAAACTGCAAAGGAGAGAAGCACTGTAATCCCAAGAATGTGGAAATAGAGTCCTCATTTACAGGCAATTTTGTTCAGATAAACATGGACTCTTTGTTCAAAAAGGAGAGAGATGAAGGGAGCAGAGCAACCTTTAGCTGTCTTTGGACAAAGATAAAGTGGATCTTGTTTTCAAAGTATTTTAGGCTGAAATGACTAAACCCACAGGAGATAATTTTTAAGAGACAGCCTGAAGGAGCCGGAAAAATGTAAAGGATTTTTGAGCAGGCGAGGCTCTTTGTAGGTCTGAAGCACAGGCTGTAATTTTCCAGAAAAAAAAAAAATTGAAATCTACACTGAGAATCTAACAGGTCATATTTTAGCATGGGAAAAAGAAAAACTGGAAATGCTAAGCAGAAATGCTAAAGGATGTTGGCTTTTTAAAACACAGCTTGCCATCCATAGGCAGACTTAAACCCTTATGCAGCATATTATGTCTGTTCCAGCTTTTCCTGCCTGCCTAGGGGTAACTACCTCTAAAAGTTCTGGGAGGAAGCAGAACATCTGGTACCACCATATTCTGAATGGGACGGAAGGAACTAGTGAGCAGCACAAGAGTTTCTAAACTGCTCTTTCTTTAAACTGGAACAGGGGCTGAGGAGGAAACACAGGTCAGGACTCCCAGCCTCCAGGCCAGTGACAGAGGCACAGTTCAGGATAAGATGACCAAAATATTTCAATAGGGAGCAGAACTGATTGCTTAAATGCTGATGCCCTAGTTGCCAGAGACAAATGGTGAAGGTAGAGTCTTCATCTATCCTTTAAAACAAAAAAAATACAGTACACTATTTCTGAWACTTAAAAACTGTAAAATTAAGGTTAAAGGATTCACTGAGGCAACAGAAAGACTTCAAAAGTAGTAGAATGTTTATACCACAGCTCGGAGTAGCAGGAAGACTAAGCTTGTGTTTTGGCTTAGAAATCTTGCCCTACCAACTGAGATATTGAGAATTTTACACTCCTTTATGTAGCTCTTTGATCATAGCTCATTTGTTAAACAGGGGGATCTTAAAATCAGTCAAATAATCCCTTAATGAGTCCTGAAGTGAAGGAGAATTAGAAACCTACAGCTAAGTGAAATGATGGAGAAAGCAGGAATCAATGTGCTGGGAAATAAGGCAGTGAGTCATGGTGACAAAAGAATCTCTAGGAGTCACCAGCTAACAACACTATAGCAGGTCTACGTAGGGAAAAACATCTAGCAACTTAATAGACAAAATTGATAGGATTAGAGAGATGCTGAGAAGCAGTTGATTGGAGTCATCTGTTTAAGAATGAAATAACATTAAAAGTAGAAGGTCATAGGATTTAAGTATTAAGAATATTAAATTTAGAAAAACAGCAAACTCAAAAGTCAAAGCTGCTATGCAGTGTTTTTTGGCATGTCATCAATTACTGGAGCAGGCAGAGAATGGCATGTGATTGGCATAGATATGTAGTTTGAGCCATGTACAGAGATGTGTTTGTTCTAACTGTAAAACCACTAAAGTATCTCTGAATTAGACGTTTTTTTAAAAGGCTCTTAATAGCTAGCCTGGGAAGGCAACGATTGTTCCCCAGTCATGACACTGTCTCCAACCCAACACTCTGACACTGCCAGCCCAAGGAGGAGTGACTGGTACTTGCTATGCCAGCAAATCTGTTTCATGAGTGATGGGTTAAGTAAGCTATTTTTCTGTTGCTTCAAGCTACTACAATGGGAAATAGCAGCTGAAGTGGCCCTTTTTAAGGTAAGTAATATAGCGCTGTGGACAAGACACTGATGTCTGCTCCTGCCAGGCAGACCATAAATCATCTTTAAATCAATCATCAGCAGGTGCATTTTCCTTCATAGCTGCTTCACATGATCCCTAGTCAGTCAGAGGTACCGCTGGAGCTTAGATTTACTTCCACTGTAGCTGCCTCATGCTTCTCTGAAGTCAACAGGAACACAGTTCAGCTGTTGATGGCCTTTTTGATGGTCCTTTCAGTCACTCTATTACTCTGTTACCTGAGCCTTTTGCAGAATAAACAGCAAGCACTGAGGTAGATAAATAATGAGAAATAAGTTCTATTTAAAACACAAATGCAATTTCTCCTCAGCAATATACACTCTTTAGGGCTGGTACCTTTTTCCATCCCTGAAGCCAAAAATCTCAAGATGTTAGGATTCACCCAATCTTTGCTCATGCTTGTATTTGCCTCATTCCATGTTGTGTTTTTCTAGATGACTTAGCATGTTGAGAAAGTTGGTAGGTATACTGACTATCTTCAATATTTGTGGATGAATTGGTTTTTAAAGCATGTTTTAGTACCCTCCTAATTACTATCTGAAACAGCTTCCATCTAAAATCTCTTTGCTGTTTTCTCTCAATTCCTAGGCTGATTTTGTAATCAAATCAGCATGAATCAAAGAGAACATATTAATTCCATGAGTGCAGTAATAAATAAACCTCAAATAATACTACAGCAAAAATATTCACATGTTTACAACTTAAATTTGGTGAACATTGAGTTTGAATAATAACTGAGTAGAAAAATGGTCATATACACAGGAAAGGACAGAAGAGAGGCAGTCAAGTGAAAAAGAAAAATGACTTAGAAAGCAATGAGAAGTCTGGAGAAGGAAAGCATTAAAAAAAATCATTGATGCAGAAAGTCAAGGAAATAAACAGCAATTAGTGATTCAAATACCTAATTAATATTCTCATGTTACAAAAGAACACCTGCAAAGCATTGACTACTGGGTCCTTTTATAGTTATTGATCAGTGGGAGAGAAAGAAAAAGGAGAAAATTGCTACTGCCAGCTGCATTTAAAGAGCTGACAAATTGACACTAAGTGCTCCCTCACACAGTGACTATCCACACTGACTATTAACACAGCCCATCCTTCTAGACACTTGTACTTTGTTTAGTGCTTTGTGTTACAGGTTGTAATTCCTGGGTTTATTCTTAACTGCATAACAGATTCCGTAAAACACAAATCAACACAATAGACTATATTTACCAAAGGGAAAGCAGTAAAGTATTTTCCTAATTTTAATTTTAAAAGTCATTAAAACTTAAGTGTATAAATGCTGACCACTTCTAAAGATGATGAAATGTTAGTATTTATGAAGTGGGGTTTTTCTTCTTTTCCTAATACTACAGAGGCTGAGTCAATACACTGTAGAGTGTAAAACCTTAAAAGTTGTGTGTAGAAGGTTTAATCCCACAACGTTGTTTTGACCCTCTGCTTTCAGACTGACTTATAAAATATTGTTGTAGTGAACTAAATACATAAAACGTGCTAGTTTTTATTACAGCACAAGGAAAATCTTACATATCTGCAGCAAACGGTAATTAACATAAACAGTATTATAACAGTTACTGTGACTTGAGCTATAACCTGAAGTTCCTTATTGACACTGAGTGGACTCAGTGCTGTACCTGTATAGCAGAAAAAATGATATATGACCCTAAATAACATGCCAGAAGAGCATTAATTTTGCCTTATAGTGGAATGTCAAACTAAAAACTACGCAACCTTCTGATAAAGATGATACAACCTCCCTCTAGAGCTGTCCTCTAGATGACTTAAGAAATATGACATATGGGTTTTAATGTGATTTAAAGAAGTTGGCATTTATTCAAAGACAGGCAAATTATGAGGGTTTTTTATTTGGGAATGCAATACAGCTAGGTGTGTCTGGCTCCACTTATGGCAGCTTTTCACTTTGTGTTTGAAATCGTTCATCCACAGTAGGCTGCCTCACCTTCCTCTATGGTTTCCTTGAAAAAGTTTGTTATGATTCCACTTGGGTGCAGGAAAATGTCTATCCATAATTCAGGCAGTAGAGTAAAACACACCCCACCTCAATTTTTCCATTCATAATGGCTGCAGTTTTTCTTCTCTCTTGAACCACAGTTGTGAGTGCTAAACAATTTCAAATGCAAGCTAAGATTCCACAAGCTGCAGAAATTGAACTTCTAAGAAAAAAACTAAAGAACCTGAACTTGTAGCAATGAAAACTGAGAGAATTGACCTCATCTAAATGATTCAAGCTCAGTCAGAATCATGTTAGAACATTTCTCTCCATCCCCCATCTGCCCCAAGGGCAGAACAAAATTACGTTGTACTTGATGATCAAATCCACTGGAAGGTGCAACAGGATAAAGAAAGATTTATTTTTACCTTACTTAAACCCGTGTCCCTCTAACAACTCCCTTTCCTCTCCTGCCCACAACACTTTGGGCCCCAGCCAGCTGGATTTGCATCCTCAATTGATATCCTAAATGCATAGTTTGAAACAATTGCATTGTGGTTAGAATTATTTCATTTATTTGTGTTCATTATGAGTTCTTATTTCTAGAACCAGCATTTTCTTCCTGAGGTTTAATTACTTGGGGTTTTAGTAAATGAAAACCCCTGTTATTGATAAACAATAGCAAATAATGACAATGATAAGCATGTTATTTAAAAGATTACATTTAATATTAAGTGATATTAATGTGTTTTTTTTCTTTCCACAAACTACCTTTTCCAAGAAAAAGCCATTCTTTTGATTGAAAATAAACTAAAACCCAAAAAACTTGTAAGAAATGACAGGCAATGTTAATTGATACTATTCAGCAACCCTCATTTTCTCAGTTTGGAGTTACTCTCCTATTTAATTTATCTGTCTTGATACAGACCTCACCCACCAGGGAAGCTCCCAACCTTTTGCAGCTGCATTTATTCTTGTCTTTTATGAACTTCTGGGTTAGCTAACAAAAAAACAGTTTTCAACGTCCAATTTATGTTTGTAAAGTTTCCAAATTATAGCTTAGGCCCCTTCATTGTACAGAAGTAAAGGCTTCCTCAGAACTGTAACAAAAGCCAGCATGTAAGGAGGTGGCAAAGGCAGCTGCTCACACAAAAAAACCCTGCTTTGCAGCAGTGCTGATCAGCATATGGGTTTGGTATCTGAATTTGGTTACTCTGGAATGATGAAGGCCATCAACCTCAATAGTATTTATTCTGTGATTCTGTGATTCTGTTACCTGAGAAATAAATGAAATACTACATTTGCTCTGTGCGTGGAAAATAATGACCCATGCAAAAAACTCTGTTTTCATAAAGTTGATTCATTGGCATATTTGATTTGTTCAGGTCAGTTTTTATAGAAATTCTTCTGATAGTACCTCTAATCAGACAAAACAACCTTCCCTTTTGTTTTGGTTCTGATGTGTATGAAGTTCAAATGTGTTTTGGTTAAAGCAAAATAACAACAACCTGATGACAGTCAGACAGAATAATGAGCTCAGCCAACTGCCTTTTCTATCAGTTTTCCTTTGAAGTTGGAGCCTAAACTCCCATTTACTTCAAACAGAGATGGATTGTACACAAATGATATAAAACCACAGAACTAGTATCTGGTATTTTTCTTATCTTAACACTACATACTTTGAAGAACTCTGGCTTCCAGGTTAAAAGACACAACGGCTTTACAGGTTTTGAATCTTTTCTAAACAAATTATCTCAACACTACATATGTATGTGTAGAATACAATTAGTTGTGCTAAAAATATATTTCTAATAACCACTTCTTAATCCTGTTTGGCAGAATGCTTATATTGTTAGAACATGATACATTTATTATAATTTTAGAACTGTGTGTATTTGTGAGTACTTCTTGCAGAATTCACTAAGCTGACTTACCAGTTTTGCATTCTTCTGTGGCATTCTGTGGGGATGCCTGTCTGATTCATCCGCTTTACAATCTGCCTTACTTCACCAAGCAGGAGGAGTGTTGATCACACCAGCATTCCCCCCTGCACAAGACAGAAGTAAACACGCAAGGTGAAATTGTCAGTATCTCTCTTTATCTCTCTTGGCATGAAATGCAATGGAAAAAACACAAAATAATCACCAAGCTATAGAGCCAGCTCAACCTTTTCCACGCTAAGTATTACTTCAGAAAATATGGTCTTTCTTACAAAGAAGAAAACTTTTAATAATAAAAATGAAAGTCCATGAAAAAAAAATTGCTGTTGGGCTCTGGAACTGTGTAAAAATTGATGTTTCAAGTGTATGAAAAAGCCAGCACTGCAAATGTGTTTCTGATAAATGAATTCATAGAGAATCATAAAACAATTTTAGTGGATGATTCTGAGCCCTGTGAAATGGAAAACCCTTCAAAAACTTTTCTAAGTTTGTCTTGTAGTTGTGGTAAATATCCCCAAAACATCATTATGGTATCTTTCCTTTAGCCTTCAAAGGTATATGATTAATGTTGAGATATGATGCTGTACCAGTACAAGCATGTCAGCTTATTTGCTGTGAATTTTTATAGTCTAGTAACAAAATGACTATCCACCTTTTCTGACTGGGGACTTAGTACACACATTTGGTTTCTCAGTATTCAGTTTATTCATCAAATAGTGTAGTAGTGGCTACTGAATAGATTTTCCAGGAGTGTCCAACATTAATTAAACTGATTACACTAAATTCCATGGGAATTCTCTCCGTTATTGCAAATGAAAGAACAGTTAGATCAGTGCTGACACTCTGAAAATTGCACCTGTCACATTTGGTGAGTACAGGAGAGATGGCTGAGGTTATTAGCTCTTTTATTAACACAGCTCAGGACACTTGGACTCCTACACGTGTCTACTTCCAGTTAAGCATGCTTACTGGCCTACCGTATGAACTAGCATAATCATTCTTACTTCTTTATATTACATCATTTGTGCAGCCTTCCTATATCTGTATAAGGAAAGATGTGTGAGTGAACAAGCCCTCTCATTCTGTGCTGGATGCTTGGACTGACATTTATAAATCTTTAATTTTTTTAATCAAAAAGACAGTTGTTAAATAAGCCACTGGTTATTCCCAAAACTACTGTGGATGATAATAAATTGAAGGAATGATAAATCATTAGATAGGTTTTGCTGGTGTGTCCATCTTGCTGCACATTGACACAGAACAGCTATTAGCCTGGTCTAACCAGCCAACTCAGCAGGGTGTGCAGCAGCTTTGGATTTCAAGAGAGACACAAAGGCCCTAGAGAATACAAATGGGCTGCAACCACTAATTTGAATAGGAGTGTAGGCATGTGTGTAGCCCACTAGCAAGGGTAAAATGATGACACTGGACATTGATTAAACCTAACATTAACATCAAGGTATTTAACTGTTATATATAATAACACTATAATAAGATATCACTCATATGCACTATCTGGCAGACAATGTATGGTGGTGCTTTTTGTTATCATAGGAGGAATAAAAGAAGTCCCACATTCATACTGAGGGGAAGAAAATACTTTTCTTTCTTCTGATTAGTTACCCAACATGAACTTGCCAAAGGAAGAATACACACTGAGACAGAAACAAAGCTTTGAAAAGGAAAAGTGATGTTCTCTGCCTTTTCCTATCCACAACTCTAGAGAAAACAGAGAAATGCAATATTATAGTTCCAATTCAGAAAATGCTTAAAACTGTATTTAACTAATTTACTCTATCAGTGCCCATAATAGCTATGTTCTAGTAACAGAGTGGGGGTACAAGATTGTGCGTCAGCTTTCTTTTACAGAGTTATGACTGCAGTTACAGGACACAGTAAGTTGCTATGTCCACTACAAAACATAAGCAATGCTATAGTTAACCCAGCAGGGAATGTGGCCCATTGAGTTGTCAGTTTAATTTTCTGGTACCTTTTCCATTTAACTGGTATAAGTGCAGTAATACTTTACGTATAACCTTGAGAGCCTTGGAACTGTCAGTATAGCTACAGAAACTTTTAATGAGTATCTAGAGTTTGAAAGACATACTTGAATCATACAGTTATGATATGTCTTATTTTACCCAATCCTTTGATTTCTATTTTATTTCCAATTCACTTAAAAAGTGAAATAAACTTACTTTCACAATGTCATTACAAAATGAAAAATGGATGCTTCAGTTTGAAAATGTCAGAATAATATGTTTTAAGATTTTGGGAGATAAAAATGATAATTTCACAAATTCTGCATGAATTCAGTGATAGTTTCAGTCAACTCAAACCTACATTTTTGGTGAAAAAAATATTCTGCCCAGCTGTCCCTGCACTGCCATGAAGTAAGTACAGCAAAATTTATAAGGAGGACATTCAAAACTATGTAATAATAAGAAAATAAAAATCTATTGCCAGCAAGTTACCTGTCACTTAGCTCCTAGGCAAATAATAGTTTACATTTATGTGGGATCTTCAACACAAATGCTGCATAGCAATGCTTCATTCATGTGTGAACACAAAATGTTAACAGATTACTAATGTAACAGCAACACTAAAGCAACTTAGAAGAAAAAGCTGAGATGACAAGGTGAATGTTTTTCTGGGTGGAATATAATTACCTTGGAAACTGGCTGAAGATGATCAGTAAGTAAATGAGTTTTGTTCTGACAGTATATTTTCTAGAGTTCTCAGGATCATGGTTGGTAATACAGTAAATAACTCTTGAGCTGCCAGGACTGGATCGAAATCTTGCAGCTCTTAGCTGGACACTGCTGCCTTAACCACCTAAAAGAGAATTTCTAGAAGCTGTCAAAAACAATAACTCTCTTACTATCTCCAGATGCTGAGGAAACAAGATCCATACAGATCCATGCTGGCCAGTAATCTGAACAGTAAATTTTGATTGCCTGAAAGTTTGAAAAGTCTCCTTACTAGGTAAATTATAATATGACTCTATATCCCAAACCTGGCCACATGAATAGGTGTGATGGGAGTGTACTTGAAACACCAGTTAAAGCGTAATGCAGTGTATCAAGTTTGACTAAGTGACTAGCAGTCTGTCTATGCTTAGAGTTGTGCAAACCAAATGACAGATTTTCTTTCAGGACAATTCAGTTAAAATTCTGCAGAAAGTTCTGGCTACTCTTAGTTTGAATAGGGTTTAGCTCAGTTTAGTGTAAGCTCAGGAGGTTAAGCTACACTAAAATATAGTGGACTATGACTGCATCATAATTACAATGTATGCTTTGGCACACTTTCTCTAAATCTAGAGCAGGAAGCCAAACAAAAGTGAACAAGGGAGAAAATTCTAGGCAATTATAACAATGGCTCCCATTTTATCAACATCAAGCGTGGATATGTACAGAGAACTTCGGTTCCTTCTGACCAGTCCTCACAGAGCAATTCTGCTTCAGGTCTTCACTTTAACTGGAGCCTAGCACAAAGCACAAAGCCTCCTGAGGCTTGTAAACCTCTCTTTCAACTAGAACTACTTGACCACAGATCCTTTGCAACAGCCAAAATAATTACCATAGCATGACTTCCCAAGTGTCAAAACTTGCTTGCCTGCCAAGATAAAAAATCCAGAAGACTGTGAAGTGATATAACCTGGGGACACCTGTTGTAACAATGTATTTTAAACACTTAGGTAAAGCTCTGCTACTGACTTGAATATCAGTAGTTGGGTGAAGTGACTGGTCTCTTCAGACTAGTAACAACCCCACACAGGAGTAAGGACTGATCTGACCAGCCTGGCATAGCTTTCTTAATGAAGATTGCTACTCTGTTAGTGTAGTTTTACTTTTTAGGTGAAATTATTAGAAAACCTAGCAAAACTAACAGCAGCAGAAACTGGAAGTCCCCACTGCTGCTGGGAGCAGCACATAGTGTCAGAAGCATGCAAGCTCAGGGCCTAACCTCACACTGTCGCTTCCCTCGCGCAGATATTCCCCACCCTCCCCAGGAGGGAGCAGAGCAGCCAGTCAGTTCTTGGCCCTTCTGCTAGGCACGTTGCTAGCTGGTGGCCTAATGATATGCGCCTACAAAAATTGGATTGGCACCACTACTTTTACGTAGGTCAGGCACAGCCATCACTTTTGGTGATTAACAATCTGGTTCAGATTTGTAAAACAAAAAGTCAGTCTCCAAGTATTGCATTATTAGTCCATACACTATCCAGTCCATTAAATGGACTGGTCCAGATTCTGAACACAATTCCCTGTGGGTAAGCCTGACATTACTCCACAATTACAGCAGACTAAATGAGATAAAGACTTTGGCCCATTGCTTTCTATTTTTTAGCAGTCAGTCCTTTAAAATCACTAGATTTTGCTGCAGGTTTTCCTTTTTTTGGTTGAGGAACTCTTCCAGATGGCCAGCAATATGGCTCAGATGCATTGGCACTAACAAATATTCATTACCAAACTCACTTTAAGCAATTTAAAGACGCAATACCCACTCCTATTTACTGCAGATGGATAAGTAAACCAATACAAGTTAAAAAAAAAAAAAAATTGTGGGCTATTGCCCACTGTTAACTAGTCAAGTTGCTTTTGAGCCCCCCAGTGGGAAAGATTCCTGCTTGACAGCCTACCAAGAAGCCCCTGAAACTTTGTTACAAGCCTTTAACTCAAGTCATTTTTGCATCATTAATGTGATTCTTGTAAACTTTAAATGGCATTTCCATGCTAAACAGCTCTCTGGGTCTCCACACGCTTCTTTTCTATGCAATCTAAGTAGTACCTGGAACATTATCCTGGTCAGCTGATATTCTTTGTCCCATTACTTAAAGCATCTCTCTTATTATCTTAGACTAATGTTTAAATACAGCTTATTTTTACTTGTAATCTTTGCTTTGCATGTGTGTGGGTTTAAATTTGTGTGACTAAGACACCATAAACCACTGCTTATTTTAAGTAGTGCAATGTTGATAGAAAACAAACTTAGAATTTCCGGAAAACTTTCTTAAATTTGTTGTATCAAACGTATCTACACTGTAAAGTCTCGCATGGTTTATTTTGATCTTTGACCTACACTGAGTAATATTTGAGCTCCTGATGAAGCCTGAGGTGGGTGTCTGAATCTCTAGAATGCAGTTTCACAGTGGCTGTGAGGAAGTAAGTAGTAAGTCTCCTAATTTGATGTGAAGAGACTATTAGAAGTTTATGTCTGTGGGAGAAGGGGGGCTGGTGGACAGAGGAAGTCTTCTGCCATGTGAAGATGCATTTAATAAACTTGTTCTAAACCTGAAGGAGGAACTTTGTTACACTAAGAACAATAATATTATTCCTAAAGCCCAGGAACCTTTTCTTTTGTGTCTGAGATCTAACCTGGCTTCTTGATGCTACAATAAACAAGACATATACCACTAAGTTCTTTGTTTTGGAACGGCCCCTCTGCTGGTTGATTGAGGTCTCAACCTGATGATGTGCAGTCCATCTGTTTTCTCCTTCTCTTTTTAGAACAGAAATGGAAGTTCAGTAACCTTTGGGGAATTTGCATGTATATTTTTGCTTAGTTATTTTTAAATCTTGTATATTCCAGAGAGTACACAGAGTGCTTCAGGTGGTGCTTCTGAGGAAACACTTTCACCTCTTTACATTTTTTTGCCAAGTTTTAGCACCTTCTGGGAATAATTTGCTTTACAGTATGAGACCATAAATGAAACCACCCTTTTTTATAGACTACTGGACTCCCTTTTGTGATATAACAATTTTGGAGGAAAGAACGATCCTGTTAACATCTCCCTCCAGAGCACCACAAGATTCAGGCATTCTCATTTCATACTCTTCTCTTGGCCACTTTTACATAATTGCTGCTACAATTTGAATTAAATTAAAAGCTTCTAATTGATCATCCTCCCAAATCTTTTTGAAATGTCATTCTTTCTCAGATATACTTAGACATCTGTTGTCCTAAAGTAATTTTCATTTGACACAAAAGTCAATTATGCTAATTCTTCAGCAGGAATTAACCTCTTATTCATCATATTATTATTGTTGTTGCTAGATCCACTTTGGAAAGATATGTTTCTTTCATATATCTGTACATAAGCAATGCCAAGCATCCATGCTTATGAGCCTCAGTAATTGCTGGGAAATAGCTACTTCAGTATTGAAAACTGACATATATGTTGAAAGCGCTTTCTAAACTGATTGGAATAGTGAAATATTTGGAAAAAAAAGTGCAGAATAGTGATACCAATTATCTGATTAAAATTAACTTTCTTCTAAACACAATTATCATTAATGCAGTAAATGGTTGTCCACATATTGCCAGCTATTAAAATGATATCTAAAGAGTTTTTCATTAATAGAATTCAGAGTTTATGCCTCTGAGGTCATTCTGAGAACACATACTCATATCTCCATTTAAGACAGGTTTATGCAAGTGCTTTCAGAAACTGGAATGATCTGAATGATTTGGGTATTGTAATTGACGAGAGGCATATGTGCATGTGTACGAGACAGTTTAGGTGTTTGTGAAACAGAGTTGGAAAATGAACGACAACAACAGGGAGTTCTAAGCCTGAAGAAGTGTGATATATAGCTACAAAAACAAGCGGGGGGGGGGATATTAGCTAGTCAAGTTTTGGTCTGGGCACTGGCTAAACCAAAGTCTTGTTGATTTATTTGTACAAAGAATTGCTCTCATACTCAGAAAATCATTATTTGTAAGTAAAGAAGGCACATCACAGGCCTACAGCTTCCAGCATCAGTTTCCCCCCCAAACTGAAATCACAACACAGCTCTGAATTTTGACAGATTGCTTGTGTCAGAGATTCATAGCAATATCCTGAGATGATCATGTACAGGGCTGGAACCAGCGGGGATTAGAGCTGAGTCCAGGGCTCAAATGGGCACAGGCAGTGAGTGCCGCACTAACCAGTTCAGGAAGAAATGGGGGCAAGCACATCTGACCATGGTGCTACGGCCCACACTTCTTTTTATTCGAAAGACTAGGTGTCTATGGAATAGTCTTCAGCTACCAGCTCTTTTCTCTCTCCCCATAAAGCAACTACAAGAAATGAATTAGGGTGTTTAAGGATATTTAGGAAGCTGACTCAGCAATAAAACAGAAATATCCAGTGGCAGATTCACCTGCATTCACCTCAGATATCCTGTCAAAGCATTCCCTGAAACTTCCTCAAATGTCCTAGATGGAAGTTCTCTCCAAATACAGAAATGGTTTGTTTTGTTTAAATCTGTACGTATACCATTTTTCACAGTATCAGGCTTGTGTGTTTACCTTAGAATTTTCTTCAGCACAGAGATGTCAGCACAGATGTGAGGAGCTGCATAATTAATTTTTCAGTAAGAACAAGTAGAGTCAGGGAAAAACATCAAGCCAGCAGAAAATCTAAAAGCAGAATGATAAAATTCAGGAGTACGCCTTCTGCAGAAGTCAGCTCCTCTTAGTATTAAGTAGCCAACGGAGGGCATGATGATTCAGGGGAGAAAACCAAAGTCATCCAAAATAAAGTGATGCAGTGCAGAAAAAACAGTGATGTTTCAGGACCAGTATATCTGCTCCTGGAAGTAATTTTATCTGGGCCTAGAACACCATGTCTGTAGTCCAGAGGCTAAGGCTATGCTGAAGCACGTTAGTCATCTTTGATGTAAAGTCTAGTGGAGACAACTGTAATTTTCTCCTGGATGTAGACATGACAAGCCTGAGCTAAAGATCGAGAGGAGAGCAGAATGTCTACTTGCAGGAAAGTGAAAACTCCATGTAGCTTGCCTCTACTGTGACTGGGCAGTGAGATAAGTAACCAAAAGTAAATAGTTATATAAAGAGAAAAAGGTTTTCTTCAGTCGGGAGTGCATAGCTGTAGCCCTGGCCTCATTTTTGTTGCTTATCAGTGGTGCATTCTCCAACACTTTTCCATGCCTCATTTACACCTGTTTGCTGTAAATGCATGTGATTAAGTCATTAAATGTTTCAGTAGGTCTTTTGACCCAGAACAGTCCAGCTTCCACTTAAACGCCTCAGTGCGAGACTGCAAAGCGCAGTACTCCTCTCACCTGTCTTAGTGCAGGAACCCAGGTTCGGGCTCTGGCAGCTGATACCGCGGCATACATGGTGGTTTTGCAGAGTTCACAAGTGTGAGGCTTTTCCTTGCTGCCATCTGCTTTTAAAAATAGTGACACCTTTTCCAGGTTCACCATGAATTGGAGATCTCGGGAAGCAACGCACTCTAAGTCCTGCTTAACTGCGGAGGGAATATCAGAGCCAGAAGAGACGATAAGGTGAAGGGCAACATCACGGCCCGTCTCGTTTGGATGCTAAGCCAGCACCGAGCTGAGGCTGGGTCTCAGGCTGGACACACCAAGCTACCGTGGAGCAGCCACCGCACAGGGGGGTCCTGGCTCGCTGAAGCCGCGTGATTTCTGGCGGCTCGTGGGCGCGGGGCGCTGCTTCAGGCCGGCGGCGGCCTCGGGGCGGC
>NW_020447635.1:37221-56193 GCF_003343035.1 Apteryx rowi
CGGCAGCGGCGCGGCGGGGGAGGCTGCGCACCTTCCTCACGAGGCTCCGCGGGACGGCTGGGCTGTGGGAAACAGGCTGGTAGAAAGCCCCCGCTGCCCTGCGTGCAGCTGTGAGGTTAGGGCGAGTTACACTGGGGGGCGGGGTTTGTCCTCTCTGTTTGGCTGCTGGAGACTGCCCGTGCTGATGCTCTGTGGTTCAGGAAACAACGTGCACTACGGCTAAGAGTAGGATAGCTGTTTCTAAATGTAAATGTCGGATATAACCGCAAAGTTTAATAGTAAGCAGGAACCTAAAATTAAATTGCTATTATGTGGCTAAGCGGAATTTTTCTTGACTAATTTCAGTGGTAGCAATGTGAATAATCCATGCTGTATATTGGAAGTATTACAAATGCTCTCTTGACTTAGGATCTCAGGGAAGAAACAATCCTGGTACTGTTCATCATTAAACTAAACTTGCTATTTTGCAAAACATGCATTTTGAGTTGTACAATTTCAAGTGTATAAGTATATACAGACATACATATGTATATTTAAACAGGGCATATCAGATTAGAGATTGTTCAGAAATAAATACTTTTTTTTTGTGATCCTTTTCTTATGTGTATTTAACAGAGGCCACCTTTAATGGGAAGCAGTTGAAGTGAAGCAGGTTGCTCATTTGTACTTAGTTCTCTGCTGCCTAATAAAGATAGTGCTCACTTTATCTGCATAGAACAAAAAAGTGGTTCCATACGTCAACACCTACATATTTTCAGTGCTGTCGTCTTAGGTAATGCTATTAGGATAGTCAAAAAAGATAAAGGAAGACCAGTAATTATTACATACCAAAGAAGGACTGTCAGGATAGTTTAAGAATTATAAAATAGCTGATCTGAGAGGTAGAACTCTATTTGYGTCTCCTGAGCATTCACTTGTCCTTGTTAGAATTTGCTGCCTGGGTTTTTCTGAAAAAAATTTGGCTGTTTTCATTACCCAATTGAGAATACCAGATTTGTTTTGAAAAATAAGCTGTTGTGGGCTGTTGTTAACTTCTGTGTTGCTTTACAGATTTACTAAAAGGACAGGAGAATTTGTGGTCTGCCTGTAAATTTGAGGTTATCAAAAGTTGATTTAAACAGTGATCCTGAATTAAATACTGCAATATAATTACAATTTGAGTGCCAGGTATCATTTAGATGATGTCAAATAATTAGTTTGAGTTCTTCCTTCGCTCTCTATACAACGTGTACATTTGTAGTGCTGAAAGTAGGTGCGTGATGTTGCATATCTTGCCATCTGAACTGCAGTATGTATCACAGCAGGTCTGTGTTTAGATGGAAGAGCAGTTAGTCAAGGAGACAATTTAAACCTAAACTTAGAATCACCTTGTTTCAGCTAGTTCTGATGTGGCTATTAGTGTTAAAGGAGCTAGCCCAATTTATTTAGTTGTGTGTGCCCATGCCACAGGTTAGTTATTTTCCTGGGTTATTTTTGTTCATTTGATTGAAGTCGTTTTTCATTTTGCAGTACATACATTTATAAATGTATAGTTAGGCAGAGGAGAAAATCAGTATATTTTCATAATGCTTTTATATTCTACGGGCTGCTTTTTAATGTCGACCCTGGAAATGTGTGCTGTTAGCCTGATAATAGGTGATAAACCTCTGAAGAGGTTTTATTAACAATTATTGAAGTCTGCATTTGTTACATTTTAATTTTAAATCAATTACAAAACTCCACTATCAGAGTAGGATCAGGCCATTTTGTGTGAGATTAGTTCACAGAACATGGTACAATTGTAATTTTTAATATACAGCATTTTATTAAAGCAGACTGAGCAAAAGTGACTGGACCTGCTTTCACTGATCAAAGCAGAAAAATTGTCTTTGACTTGAATGGGGGAAAGATCAAGCCTTATTATTGCTTATTAGTAATTTATTTTGTCAGAGCTCTGCTTCATTTGTTGAGAACAACAGGAATGCCTCATGCGCATCATTAATTAGAGGCTTGCAATTATTTCAATTGGTAAAGCTATCTGAGATCTGGAAAGGACAAGAGAAAAGTATCTGTGAAGTTGATAATTTTTCGTCGTTTTCTTCTGTGTGTAAAAGCAGCTACATTTTTCTTTCAAAACCCATGTTGTGGATGGCTGATGCTGTACATGCTACATCTTGGAACAAGTTTTTGCGGATGTGTTTTACAGTTCTCTGTTTTTCCAATAGGAGCATTTAAAAAACAAATAAAAGTAGATGCTATAATATGTTAAAAGAATTCCAGGTCTACTTTAAATCCATGGCTGTACTGCAATATTTGCAGCTTCAGCGTATTCTCTATTTTGTTTTGTGAGATACCTAAAATAGGTGCTGTTATATCCATTACTTTCAACATTCTGTGGCTGCTTATCTATCAGTATAAAGAATTATAAACTACTTTATCAGATTTTCTAACTCCTTTGCCATAGCTGACGACTAGGCTGTTAGAGAAGTATGGTTTTACCTCCCTTGCTATAAAGGGTGCCTGACTTTGTTAGTCTTCACAGTAATAAGAAGTACAATTCAGGAGGAGCTGTGATTTTTTGACTTCACACATCTTTGCTTCCAAAGTTTTTGATATTTCTGGGGGATAAAATTTGTCATGCTAGAGGTCAGAAGTTGACTTTGTTTATATATATTTGTGTGTACATGTTTGTGTTTGTTGTGTTTGAAAAAACAGAACTTGGAAATTTTGTTCCGTACATATTTACCTAACATTAACAGTGTTGCATCTTACTGTTCTTTTGTTAATAGTTTGATGAATCAACTAGCCAAGTCAAGAAAAAAAATCTAGACACCTGAAATTATACCCCCCCCCCAAGAAAACCACTCTTTTGCCAATTTCCCTGCCTTGATCAGTAGTCTTGGAAGAAAGGAAAAAGTAGACTAGAACATTAAGTGTAGGCTGAATCACTTCAACAATTGGATCTGATGATGATGAGTGCTCTAGAAAGAAGCTTGGCTTTAAAGCATAATCTCATAACTGTGGGATTAGTGGATCTATGTGCTGAGGCCATCATAATTATGGATGAGGTGCTAAAATACCTTAACAGCCTTTTCTCTTTACCCTTCCTTCTCATTTATCTCTTTCTTTAAACAGAAACTACATTTTAGAAAACTATAATAACTAAGCACAAAGATAGCATCACCCAGTAATTTGGAAGATGGTATGAGGTTAGCTTTGCAGTGGTAAGTGGGAACATATTTCCTTGTAGCATGCATCTATTTTGCCTTAAAGGCATGTAAGCGGTTAAGGATCCCTCCTGCACTATAGGACACCTTCAGCTCTAAGACAACATAAGCGCTTGTATAATATCAGCTTTTGTCTCCCCAGATCCTTTTTAGTTCTAGTGTAGGCAAGACAGGTTAAAGATGGATTAAAACTGGTCTTGGTAGTAGTAGGATGTTGTAGTTTTGATTGGCCTAGAAGATAAAGAAGCATCTGTTATCCTAGGCCAAGCACAATTTTTCTTCTCTCACTTATGGAACCCTGATCCTATAGATGTTCTCTTTTTTGAGCTGAACCTTGCTGCTAAGAAACAGCAGCCTTTCCCATTTTCCCAATGGATCCTCTGTGATCCAGTCTCATCTGGAGAGGCATGTGAGTATATGCAAACAGTGTCAGCAATCGGTGTGCTTGTTTGACACAGAACAAGAGGTTTAGCACTCCAGTGCTTTAGAGCCCTTTCTCAAGAGAGCAGTTGACTGAATCCTCCAAAAGAAGTGCTAACTAAACATGTTTTTGGCATGATCCAGCAATCTTCCGTTTCCCTCTGAGTCAAGTAACCTGATATTACTGCTTTCTTTACACTTGGCTTGTGTTTTCAAGTTTCTCATTTCTCATCTTTGTACTGTAGTTGCAATGTACTTTCTTTCCTGCATCTTGTAAGCAACAATTTGAGTTCAGATCTGATGACATGGCTCCATAAATGAGCAAACTAAGCTTCTGATGCCTTTGTTGTCCTCTGACATAGGGGGATTTCTCAAGGGGAAAGTTGATATTCCTCATCTGATGGAGTGGCTCATGTGATCAGGGATAGCTTGATTATAAGTAGGAACAGCCCTCCAGCTCTGATTTAAACTGAGCCAGCCTCATGGTTTATGGTAAGGCAGATCAAGATATTCTAAATATTAAACATGGAAATTCATGGCTTTTATATGACAGTTTGCTTTTCTAATGATAATCCAGCCTCAAAAGTAACCCCCACTGACTTCCGGTTAATATGACATGGTGTAATTTCTAGTGGGTCAGGGTGATATAATACAATGAGTGTATTATTTTTTACTAACTATATAAATTAATTCAGATGGCAGTACATCTAAGCCTTGCAGATGTTGCTCATTCATGGTGTATACATACAAATTTGATTATCGTAGTCCCTAAGACATCTGGTACTGGTGCTTTCTTAGGACAACAAGGAGGCTAGAGTGCATGAAAAATTTTGAAGAGAATACCAACTTGCTGCATTTCCAGCAGCCCATAACCTCTCCTGGCAGGTCAGGTGAGACAGGGATCATTATTTCCATTAAAAGCTGTTTGTAGGTTGTGATATTTGTAGATTTCATGCTTAGCTTCCTGTGTGTTGGTCACGATCTGATTATTTAGGTATAATTCATTGTGTGAAAGTGGAGGCAGATAGATGTTCACTTTCTTTTTTTATAAAACAGTCTGTAATGTCTTACTTGCTTGAGCAGTATTTGATACATACTTAATTTGAATGGCACATTGAGACTGATAATTTCCTTATGAAAAGACACAGTCAATATAAAGAAAATAATAACTGACCAGCTATATCTTTCTAAATTTTAAACCAATTTCTTTCTAAAATAATAACATCAAATAGCTTTAAAAGCAAATTTATATCTCACTGATTGTGCTTTCCATTTCTCTGTTTCTTTTGGTTTAGTCATCCTCTGGCTGTCATATATGTTTTTCTTTATGTAACCTGTTTTTGTTTCCTTGGATTGCAGTGTTTGGGTTTCAGTCACTAGTTCAAGTAGATATCTCGGAGCAAAACAGTGGTTTTTCCCTGCAGAGTCATTGTCTGTCTTGGCATGGATGGATCTCTGTCTTATCAGCTCTGATCCGCGTGGTGTGCATTCACCCACCTTGATTGTGCTTGTGTTGACTGGTACGCATCTCTTGCTTGGAGGAAAATGTAGGTGTGTGTTCAAATGTAAGCTGAGAATGTTCCTTTAAAAGAATGTAGAACAGAGAAAATACGTACTATTTAAATGTCCTTCTTAAAGGACCATTTATAGATACACATTAGTGCCAATCTCAAAATTTGGAGTTAAATGGGACGTATGCATTGAGCTCCTATAGAGAATACCATTAAAACTCGTTTCTAAAATATCAAGGTGACTGAAGTATGACAGCCAAACCACAATTCAGCTGAGGAAAAGGTTTCTCTGACAAGTCACTACTGGATAGTGAGGGCTTATTACTCGGGCAGAACTGACATTAGTGGAGTTTTATCTGAGTACAGGTTCCAATTCCTATTAGAAACTTCCATTCAGATCTTGCCTGGATTTCTGTAACTGCAGAGTTTGATTGAAATTGCCTGTGGCCATATCTGTTGCTCCTACCTCTGCCTCTGTCAACTGATTAATAGGTGTTTGCAAAGCATCCTCAGAAAAGGAAGAGCTTCTGGTATACAGCCCTTTTCTGCACCTTGGTTTCTTGTTAGTCCATAGAAAGTTCTTACTAAATTAATATCTGGGGAAATCTATTCCTTTGACTCTATCTCTGTTGTCAACAGGGTGGAGAGGAAGGAGATGGCCGAGCTAACTGGTCCTTACTTAACCATATTTCTTTGTTTCCTAACAGTCGTAAAAAATTCTGCATTTACAGTGGTTTGACAGTTCATTAACATTTGGGGTTTCTGTGCCTGTCTCAAGATTGTTTTGGAGTTTTGACAAGAAAGTTAAAATTACAGCACAAAAGTATATAACTTTCGTAAGTGATATAACATTATGTAATATTTAAGAGTATGCTTAAAACTATAATTGGCACCTTACAGATTGCTGAAGGCATATGATATGTATCAACAGTTCATTAGAGGAGTTAATCTAACGTCTTCATCCTTTTGTGATCTCAGACACCAATGACTCCCTTCACTTGTTAGGCACTTAGAGATTTTAAAGGTGAGGGGGACTGCAGGGATGGGCATCCAGGTCGAGGGAAGGGGAAAACATGTGGGTCTCTGATTACTTGAAAGAAGTAGAATCTCTAAAACTTTGCTCAAAGGTGAGCAAAGTTTCTGACAATCAGATGGGCTAACATCTTTGGGGGAAGCCTCTCTAGTACATGGTGTAGTATTATAGAATCTTCTGTAAAGACCATCTGGCATCCATTACTTCTCACAGGGATGATTCCCTTCTAGTTTTTCTGTAGTAGTCAAACAGTGACAGAGGTGGAAGAGCTGGAATATTTAGCATAGCCAGCTGTCGTCTTAGACACAGTTTTTGTAATACAGGTGCACCTGTAACACAAAACTGTGTCTTTTATAAAAAAGATAGGTGTGAGTAAAATGTAATGATTTTTTTCTATGTAGTTTGCCATTTGTAAACTTTAATACTAGTGAGCAACAGTGAAACCTCATGTAGCTAAATTTTATTGATGTCACATAAGCAAATTATTTCTTAAGATAACTGTCTGTTCAATTGCTAAGAATATCTAAGAGCAGTATAAAGCATAGCATCCAATTAGCTGTGCTATGTAATGTTTATTATGTAATGTGTACAGTAAATATGTATTTGTATGTCAGCTACTAAACCAAGTTGCCTTTTAAGCAGGGAAGAACAGAATGCTAAGATCTGCCAAACTACCTTGTATTAGTGAAGTGTCTTTCAGGTTCGCTAACTTAAACCACATTTTGATATTACAAATGATGTGCTTTAGTGTTCAGTTCTAGATGATGAAAAACCTTTTATGCACACACAGGTCACACTAGGATGGTTAAAGCAATATATCTAAGCCACTTGCAATTTTTCTTAGTGTGGGTGCAGTAAAAGCTTTCTTGAAATGGTTTTTCTCTGTCTTGGTTTCTCCTGCAGGGAGGAGAGGAGTAACCTATATTACTATAAAAAAAATTTAGCTGACATGTTACACTGGTGCAAAAAACAGGTTACACTCCAGCGGGTGTTCATTGGCATAAAAATCTTAGATTCCTGAGGCTGTTTTAGTATTGCTGCATGCATTAGTATTTGTCTATCCTTTGTGACAAAGTAGTTGCTCTATTTTTAATAGCAATGGTATGACCCAAAGGAAGAAGTGGCTTTTTGATTTATTAAATGTGGTTTGATCACATCTACTCATTTTCCGTTTGCCATCCTGTGAGATAAACTTAACGTTTTTTATTTCTGCAGGCTGAAAGAGAAGAAGGAGGCTTGATAGAAACTCAGCTGAAATTCTTACTTAGGATCTTTTCACACCCTTTTTCCTTCTGTTGATGACTGCATTTAGTGTTGTGAAGTGTTGTAAAGGTATCTGTATTTTCACTGGGACTGTTATTTGCCACATCCCTGGGACTCTATTGCTTAAAGAGAACAAAGTGGAAGCAGAGGGCAGCCTCAACTTTGCTATGGTGTTCAACAACCTATAGTCATGGTCGCACGGAACTTTATACTTGGAGAGCTGCTTCTGCACCACTACTGCCCGCAGAGACATAGTACAAACAAGCATAACTGTCTGAAACGGAGAGAGACACTTTCATGGGGTGGCTAATGAAAGGGATTTCCTTATTTGGAAATAGGTGCATGTTGCACAGTGCAAAGTAAAGAAGCTGCGCTTTCTCAAAAGTAGTTTTTGGTCACAGAAGTGAGTGACTGAAAAATAAGATTGGAGTGACATATTGTAATATCCATTGTGCTTGCTTTTCTTTGTACCTGCAGTGGTAGTGGAGTGTGCCTGCTGCTGAGAGAAATGTAATGGTCTGCATAGCTGGAGACAAGCTGTCTGTTTACTGTTGTAAAAAGAACGGTCTGAACAAGATATGCTCCTTAAGAAGTACTGAATTTTGCCTGTATATGGCAACTGCTGAAGCTTTTCAGGTGGGCAGCATAAACATAGAACATAAGCCTAAAACTGCAGTGATTATACTATAACAAAGCAGAGAAAATTAAATTTGTGTGAAATGAAAGTGAGCTGAGAAATTTTTAGGGTAGCTTTAACAGAGTGAACTCATCTAGCAGTGCGCTCCACTGACTAACTTATCTACCAGGAGGAAATCTACTCAACTGGGGAACTGGAGGGTTCCATCCTCTCGGGAGTTCACTGTCAGGGCTGTGGCTTTCATGGGCATTGCTGTAGCAGGCTGGACCAGTGAGTCATCAAGACCAGAATCCTTGTTGCAACTGGTGAGACCAGTTGCTTCAGCTGAAAACAAAAAGTTCTAAGTAATGATATGGTTAATGAAAAGATTCACAATTGAATATAAAGGTCAAAAATGGCAATGTGCCTGTTGATAAGCTTTTCCATAATTGTCCATTATATTTTCTTGGACTTCCTCTTGTTTACTACTAGCATTCGTCCAAAGCATGCTGCTGAACAAGATGATCTGGTCCAATTGGATGTATTTATTGCTCTTATGGGCAGTATGCTGGAAAGGAGTCTCTGAGAAAAAGAATGGCAAGTGGTTACACCACAATTGGGAGGGTGTTTTCTATCTATTGAAGCAATAATTAAGTAGTTGATACTTATCTGTCAACTTTTCCCACACACCTAGTATCAGAAAATGGAGAGAACTGATAAGAGAATAACATGAAATTATTAACAGTTCCAAAGCCAAGCTCCCCCTAGGATTACAACACTCATTTTACTAAATTAACTTTGCAGTGATTGCGTTGACATGATTATGATGAATTGAACTGCAAATGGAGTCCTGGGAGTCCTGGTGGACAAGTTGAATAAGAGCCAGCAATGCACCTTTGCAGCAAAAAGAGCTGACAGAATTCTGGACTGCAGTAGGAAGAGTGTTGGCAGCAGGTCGAGGTGATTATTCCCCTACATTCAGCACTGGTGAGGCCACATCTGGAGTGCTATGTCCAGTGCTGGGCTCCCCAGTTCAAGACAGACATGGGTATACTAGAGCAAGTCCAGCAAAGGACCACGAAGATGGTCAAGGGCTTGGATCATCTGACGTAGGAGCAGAAGCTGAGAGAGCTGGGATCCTTTAGCCCTGAGAAGAGGAGGCTCAGGAGAGATCTTACCAGTGTGCATAAATACCTGATGGGGAGGAGTAAACAAGTTGGAACCAGAGTCGTCTTAGTGGTGCCCAGTGAAAGGACAAGAAGCAATGGGCAAATGAGACTCAGGAAATTCTGTTTAAACCTAAGAAAAAGCTTATTTACTGTAGTGGTGGTCAAACACTGGAACAGGTTGCCCAGAGAGGTTCTGGAGTCTCTATCCTTGGAGATATTCACAAACCAACTGGACATGGTTTTGAGCAACCTGCTGTAGTTGACCATGGTGTGAGCAGAGGGTAAGACTTGATAATTTGCAGAGGTCCCTTCCAACCTCAGTGTTTCTGTGAAATAATAAAACTTGCTAAATGGAATGCTTTCAAAATGCAAGGCTCAAAGAGGCTCCTGGGATTCTATAGCTATAGTATGAAGTAGGTAAGTTTTAGTAGAAGCCTGAATGGGTGAGAATTAGGTTGAAGTTCGGTTTGTTAGCATTCAGGAGAGAATTAGGGCAGAGCATGTGCATTGGACTGAATGGACATTCAGATTTTCCATATGCCATAGAACAAGTCTTTTGAGTGCTTTTATTGTACCCTGACATGTGAGCAAGGGGATGTAAATGAGGAAATACACTTGGATGATTTCTTCCTAAGACAGAAATTAACTTTTGGGTACCCAAAATGAAATCTGAGTTGCTGTGGTATAAACACACACTGCTCACTTCTAGGATCAATGCTTTGAGACTCTTACACCATTAAATCTGATCATAGCAAGCAATTCCTAGCATAGTTCTAGATTTGTTTTCTGTGAGTTGATTCTCCTCCACATTACAATGTCTTGAGGATAATTATATTCTTAGAAAAAAATTCAGAAAGGGATGCCTAGAAGAGAGAGTAAAGTGTAAAGCGGAGGGTGATCACGTCTTGCTGAAGAAGCTTTTACTCCCTTTATGTCCAAGATAATAAGATTAAATCAGTCTTAGACAAAAATCCAGAGAAACTAGTCTTTATTAGTTCCACATTCACTAATTGTATGTATTTATATATACACATGTACATATAGACACATACGTAGATGTATGTATACACATGTGTACATATGTACATGTACATGTGTATAATATACACATATATGTATGTGTGCATATATGCATGTATATATGTGTGTATATACACGTACCTATATGTATGTATATACACATATATGTAAATATACACATCACATGTGCAATAAAAATAATAATGTACCACAGTAGCATCATGTCACACTGTAATATTTTATTTTAAAAATCATTAAGAGCAGCTATGAAATATTGACTGATCGAGGAAATGAAGTATTAAAAAATGTCGTTTGCTTGGGTGGTAGTGAAACAGTTTGATATTTGTCAAAAGAAACGCACCCTATATTCTAATTAGAAGTTTGTTTTTTTTTTTTTTGCTGCTAGCCTAGAATTGTTATTTTCTAGCGCATTTATAGGAAATATAGCAAATACTTGTTTTTCTTCCATTTTGGAATGAAATGAAAATTTACAAATGTCAAAATTTCCTCGGAACATATCTTGATTTTTCAGCCAGCTTTAGTAAAGTCATCTGTATGTTGATAAATGGGTCTGGTTACAAGACAATGATGTGGAGATAAAAATGAAATCTCTATAGCATTGCCAGCCTCCAGAAGCATTAACGTCTTGACCAAGTCTTAATTTTAGAGTGGTAGGCTTTGTATCTGTATGCTTGGTGCACAGAAAATAAAGAAATATCTCTTAACAGGTCGATTTTCCTGAAAATAGGCTGATGGTTTGCTAGAATCATGGTGAGAGCTCAGACCTCTAGCCTGGCATTTGTCTTCAGCTGTCAAGATGAAAAGTGCACTAGTAGAAATAGAAGAAGATTACTTCATCTTGCTTACTCTTTCACTGAGAGCTGACTTCCAGGTTTAAAGAGAAAGTAGCACTTCATATCCATCACTGTAGCATTACTTGTGTTTTGCCTTATCTCCTGATTGGAATAAGTTGGGCATAACACTAGAGGGTTTTAGAGCTTTAAATTCAAGTAACAAATCTCTTGCTCGAATGAGGTGGCTTAAGGCATGGAAAATTGAGAAGTTGTGYGTTAGTATCTTTGTTAACTACAATGAACTTAATAAGTGTAAAACCTCTTCCTTTTTTGGAATGATGTAGTGATTTAGTGTTATCATGCTTTCAGTTATACTTTGAAAAGTGACAGCCATTGCACCTTTGAAACACCAGATCTGTATGAATATACAGCTAGAATTCAGGATTCCTATTGTTTCACATCTCCTGTGGAAGCTGTGCATTAAAAGTTCAATAAGAATCTGTGATTTTTAGGCAAAGTATATGACACCTGACATTTGAACTCTGTCACTCACTTCTCATCTTAAGTCCGTGTGTCCAACCTCAAAATAAATTTCCCTTGTTTCTCTCTTATTTATCTTAAAATTGAGGGTTATTCCAGTATTTCTGTTTTTCATCTTTCTAATCATTTTCTCTTCTTCCTGCCCCTTACAACTGTTTTCTGTCCTGCATCTGTTCCCATCTTATTCTTTCTTTTCTTTCCTCCTCCTCTTTTTGATTTTCCTTTGAGGAAAAATCTGCTTATCCATGCATGAAGTGCTGCTGAGCTTCCAGAGGCAAGCAGAAGGGCAGGTCTGAAGTTTTCCTCTGAGGTTTGTCTATCACTCTCCAGCTCTTACATATGGAAGGAGCAGTAACTGAACATCTGGAGGAAAGTCTTTTGCCCCTCTTCAATGCTGCTAAAGTATGTAGCAGCCCTATCATTCAGATGAGCTGCTCTCCCACTGTACCTTTATTGAAGAGCAGTTTTGAGAGCATTACAGATTCCTGGTTTAGCTTTTAATGGCATTTAATTGTAAAAGCAGCCATAGAGGATTGCCTGCTGAGTGCTGTGGTGGGTAGGAAGAAGGATTTGTGTTGAGGAAGGGGTTTTTTTGTTTGTTTGTTTTTTGTTTTTTTTTTAAGGGTCTTCCTAAGTTTGGTGGGAACAAGAATAAGTCAGTCAACTTTGAAGAAGGAAAATGTGAAAGAAGTTATGATTTTTCCTAATAAAAGCTTTGAAGATTTTGTGACAAAACCTTTTATCAGTACCAGAAATTTTAATTGAAAGAAGGTTTTTTAGGAAAAAAATTATTTTTCTTTTTCAGTCAATGCACTTTTTATCTGCTAAATAATGCACCTTCTTCTCCCGGCTCTCATACTAGAGCACAGCAAGGTGAGAAACAATATACAGAGAAGAGAAGGAATCTGTCAAAGCAAGGATGTCACCAGCTAAGTGGTCCGTTAAGTGATTCACAGAGAAAGGAGAAGGTAACCTCGGTTTCAGTTCTCAATGTCCAGTGCTTTCTGTACTGTCTCTGAAGGACTGCTCCTACCCTTGAATATCTGTGCCTGTCTTTAGACCTTGAATAAAACAGAAGGGTGTTATTAGGAAGCATCCAGTCCTGTCATTTTAAAAAAAAAAGCAAAACAAACAAAAAAACCTCAACCAAACAAAAAACCCCAAAATCTCTTCTAGCTTTGCAGTGGTTTTGCTCTCTGGAACTGTTACAGTTGTAGTGCAGTCCAGCCAGTACTAGGACTTTGCAACTTGAGAGTGCCATGCTTGCCTTTTTTTTTTTTTTTTTTTTTTTTTTTTTTTTTTTTTTTTTTTTTTTTTTTTCTCTGTCTCAGGGGAGGTTGAACGGAATGAAGAGCAAAGACAATAGTTTTCAGCTTCTTAACTTTTCTTTTGGTAGATGTTAGTTCCTTGTAGATATTCCAAATAAAAAGGCTAGATTAGGCCATCTTCATATTTTAAAAAAAATGCTCTTTGGAATCTGGGTTGTTACCACTTGTATCTATCAGTCTCTTTCAGTTTCTTAGTGCCTTCATTGGGACTCCTGACAATGTCTTCCAGAGGTTTAGGTCTGCCCACTACATATGAGCCAGTAAACCCTCAGAGTCACACACACTAAGAAATGACATTACAATGGACAGGGTCTTCTCCCGGTGGCTTCCTACAGTAAAGAGCTGTAAACTTTTGAGACATCCTAGAGTCTATAAATCAGATCAGCTGACTCTCAGAATATTAGCATTACCTTTTCTGTATGACTTTTAATGTAAAGAGTGCATTAATTTTGTGAAACCAAATTATATGCATGAAGAGAGCTTTGTCACATAGCCTATTTACATGTTGGGCAGGTCTGCTGGTAGTATAAATCATAGTGCCTTTGAGGCTGGTCAGACTGATTTATACAAGTGGGGGATGTGTATTACTCTTGATTATGATTTATTTACTTACAACAGTCCTGAATCTGATCTTCCATCAATATAATTTAGGAATTAGCTTCTACAGATTTCAGGTGTTGCATCAGCATAAAACCTGTGCTGAAGACTGGAAATTGTATGTCATTATCTTGTGTGGTTGTGTGTAGCCATCCAATTATAGCTTTAGTAATCAGGAAGCAAAAGCCAGTCAATCTGTACACCTAGATAGAAATCAAGGAAATTCCTAGATTTTTTTTTTTTTAATTCCTTTTTTTCCTTCCTTGACCAAGTGCAACATTCTCCCTCCCCTATGTTTTTTAAGGATCAGTAGTATGTGTGCACCTATGGACTATTATTCTGTCTGGAAATATCGCACACAGAATGTTTAGTTAATGTTCTGTGTTAACTAAAAAGAGTTACTCTTTATAACCCCTTTTTTTGATAGAGTAAGACACAGGCCTCTGCTGCTGCATGGTGTTAGATGATTGATTACAAAGGGATCATAATGATAGCCTTGCTTTTCCTTCTCTTAATCCCTTTTGAACTGAGTATTGCTAATAACTACAGGCTTCAGGTCTGCAGCTCAGTGACTTCCTATGAGTGCCTTGTGAACAACTTTCCTTATGTTCTGCCCCAGTTCTGCTTTTGTGAAAAGCTAGCTCACAGCTGAAAGGAATGTCTGATCCATCTGTATAGTAATTGTAGGCCCAGTAAATGTAGCAAGGGTAGCCTTAAAGAAATCCTGTGTTCCCCTAACATGTTTGGGCTATCCAGCAGTAGTTTTTGCAGCTTGTTCTTAACTCTACTGCAACTACATTGCTGTCAGTCCACATGGTAACTAGTTTAAGGCTAATCCAGGTGATTTTATGCAAAATATAGACACTGTCGGACTTACATTACACGTGTCTGTTAAAAGCTGTGTCAGGTATATGTAAACAAAAAGTGTCATCCTTAATGATATTGTTGTTTGTTTCACAAGGGGCAATTTTGTGATTTCAAAAGTATAGATGGGTGTGTGTATGTATTGTATGTATATTAAGTAGGTTATAATGATGATTTCTAAGACCAGCCCAACAAATCTCCCACTGTTTTTCACAACAGGGTCCTCTTTTTGCCTTTTCTAGTAAAGCTCCACACATATTATTTATATTAAATGACATAAAGAGCCCTCTGAATGAGTGCAATTCCATAAGAAATAATAAAATGGAATGCACTGCCTAGATCTAACCTGTATCTTCTTATGGTTCCCTTTTATCCAAGCTCTCTTCAAGTGAATGTTTGGCAAATGGGCCCCCTGGCTTAATCACCAGAAGAACATGTATCCATCAGAAAGATTAATCGCTAGAATGAGCTATACATTCTATAGGAAACCTCCAGAACTCCAGCGATTGGAACAGTGATTTAAAATACACTGGGATGTTTTTGCTGTTGACATAGAAAGAGTGGGGCTCCTGGCCTAAAAAGATCTAATTGTGGGTGTTACAGTAAAGCAGAGGACTGAAAAGTGGTATGTGTGTGTTCTCTTCTGTTTAAGTGAACTATTATCATGTTATGTAATCTTGGAGCCTGGAGTTTTTTTATAAAGTGGGCATAGGAACAGTAATTGCTTCTGACTTGTAAAATGTTTTCATGTTGTTGGAAGAGAACTATTATGAGTAGCAAAAAGGTTTCAGTATTTACTGCAAGGTGAATCATTCTGCTGAATTCCTAAAACTACTCTTGGACAGTTTACAGTCTTACAGGTGCAGTTATTTCTGCTCTGATATAACTTCAAAATGTAGCTGGCCTATATGAGGATGGAGAGGCAGAGGCAAGATGAAAAAGTTCATCTTCACACTTGAGTTTTCTGGGATGTTTTTTCCCCTGTCTCTTAAATAAGACTGTAAGTACAGGGTCCCAGACTAGATGATTGATAGTGGCCATTAACTATACAAAACATCCACTTCTAATTAAACTTCACTAATTCAACCTCACTCCTGCTTTGACAAGGAAAGACCTAGAACAAGATGAAATTAACTACAAAACATGCCGAACTTGTGAGAATCCTTATAAAAAATCTGTTTCAGAGAACCCAGATTTTGAAAAATGGCACTTGCAGCTATATGCTCAGGCTGTATGTCTTTGGAGAGTTTGATCTTTCTACTTCTTAACATCTTAAATGTTGTCTTGCCTGGAAATTTTCCAGTATATTACCTAAAAGCAGCACAAGAAATGTTCTTCATAGTAGGAAAGTGGAAGCCTTAAAGTTAGGATATTCTGAACTGTATCCCCTTGCATTGCCTTCCATTTACAGTATGCCCAGAGGAAAAGTCCTACATGTTTTTTTTTTTTTGTTTTTCCTCCTTCCCTACCTATAAAATTGTATTGAACATATTTGCCTGCTCTGAAAGAGTGTGTTGGGATGCAAGTCTGTAAAGGGCACTAAATATGTAAACCACTGTTGAAGGTCTAAGTAATAATACGAGAGCTGTGTAATTGGCTCTGTGTAATAACGTTGTGTAGAGCTGGAAAACTAGCAGAAGAAATGTTGATGCTTTCCCACTGAAGTGCAGTAGAATGCTTCACATGAAAATCCGAGAGTAGAGGAGGGCTTTCATTTGCAGTAGTCCTATATAGGTGCTATATGCCAAAGGGATATGACCTCCTTATTCAACAATAAATAAATAAATTTTGGAAACTATTAAAATCTGTATTTTAATACTGATTTTGAATGCTTAAATGCTATTTAGGACAGGGTAGAAATAGTTAATATTTACCAAGTTATTGTCTGAAATTATTGCAATTTTAATGAAGGACTTAGTTAACTCTTTAGGCTTTGTTTATGATGTGAGAAACCTAGTACAGTATACTTCAGCTCTCAGCTCATGGTTTTAGGTTTAGATCTTGATTCTGCAGCTGGATTAATTATGATATAAATGAAATGGTGATAAAATGCAAGTTCTTTCAGTCATGTTGCAGAAAAGACCAAGGAATGTTAGTATTCCGAAGCTTCTTAGTTAACTGTTAAAGTAATGAGTAATAAAAACAAAAATTGAGTATTTCTGTGCCATCAATAAATATTTCCATCCCAAATGACAGATCATGACAAGTCAGCCCCCTCATATGTGTGAGTAATGCAAGTAACTTTTGTGGAGATACAGTGCAGAAACCACAAGATTTGTGATGTGATGATCTGTTGCTCTTTAGTACCTTGACGCTTCAGTTGCTTACTTGAACTTGAAGTTCAGGGAATTCATTACTTAACAATTTTTACCTGCAGAGTAGAGCAAGAATTTGGGAACTGACAGGTGGAATGGGTCAGAAAAACACAACTGGAAGAAGCACACAGTTACTTTTTGGTGTGTGGGAGAGGGGAATGAAACTGAAGAGAGAGTGGAGATTCAGAGTGAGGAAAAAGAAGTGACCCATGCATGTGCATACATCTGTGAGGAATGTAGCATAACCAGGTGTAGGATTTGTTTATTCTCACTAGAAACAATGTATGTTTGCAACTTAGAACTACTGCTCTCTTGAAATATAGTTCTGAATTCAAAGATAATTCTAGGAAATCTAGGAAAGGAAAAGATTTCATGCATGTGTGATTTGCCCACCCCAAGTTGTGCATAGGACAGCTCTGAAAATTCTTAAGAACAAATAATTACTCTTCTTAAAATTACTTTTTTTAAGTAGGCAATTGGAAGCTATAGTGTTTGCATCACTGAGATCCCTTCTCATGTGGAAGGGTGTAGTCATGCCCAGGCACAATCCCTGCCTTCTTGCAGCATCTTTAATGAACACAGATTACAATAAGAAAGAAAAGAGATGCCAGCTGGCTAATGTGGCCCAAAGTGATTACAGGCTGGTGCCTGTTTATCTCTGTTGATGACAGTCAGAAATCTGTTTTTGTGACAGACAGAACCCTTGCTAGTCCTTATAAATTAGCCAAATAATGACCTTCCAGATTTGGTTGGAATATGCAAGTCCTGTTACTTCTGTACTTCTGGCAGGTTTTGGTGAAAGGTTGAATCCTTATAGTCCGCCAGAGCCCCGGAAGATCTGTGAGAGCAGGAACACCCAAATAAAATGCAAAAGACTTATTAAATCTGTTCGTTAGGGTAGGTGAATTCCATCTATAGAAGTTACAAACAGTATTAAAACTAGCCAGTTTCTGATTGCTGAACTGGGAGTCCCAGGAACAGAAGGATCACAGCTGAGCATGAGGTTAGATGACATCAGTATAGCCAGGAAGGATGGAAAGAATCTGGAAGATAGAGCAAGTAGGTGAAATTTAAGTCCAATGTCCCTCTGGAGGGGGAGGGGAATTAAAGAAATACTTTTACATGTAAAGAGTTCTCTAAAATGGACCTAGCCCTTTCTTTCAACTAGAAGGAGCCTATTGCAACTGTCTACCAAACTCTGCTGTTGACAAACCACTAAGAGGAGTCATAATAGAATTCTTTAGATTCCAAGATAAAGAGGGTTTTAAATCAGCTAGGTGAAGTTTCATTCATATCCTTAGGCTATCATGGCTACAAAAACTACCGCTTAAATCATCAAGGAAAACTTGCAGTGTTCTTTCTGATGGCTTGGTTAACACCAAAAGGAAACATTTTATTCCATTAAAAGTGATGTCAAATAATTGTTCTTGTTTTATGCTATACTGTAAGGAGGAATGTGTGTGTGGACATGTGCCTGTGTGAGAGAGAAAAATGGTAATGTTCTCCGATAGCCCACAATAGCTATGCTTGCCTGGATCTTATAGAAGCACAAGATGTTTTTAGCAATTAAATTATAGACTTAACAGATATTCACTGTGGCAAAAACCCAGCAAAAGAGAAGAGCTGTTTTCTGAAAGACTGATGATATATTTTTTGCAACAGCTAAGGTTTAAAAAAAAAAAAAAGTAAACCCACAAAATTTCACTTCCTTATTGAGAAACAGCTAACTCATAAGGGAGATCTTTTATGTTTATAATTAGAATTTCAGTCATAAGATGCTTTAGTGATCCAACAGAAAGAATTTAAACATTTGAAAATTTGTGTTTTCTTACTTGGAATACAGTTTGACTGCTCTTAGGAGTTGCTGTGGTGCTGTATAAAACATTGGTTTGGATAGCTTTTTAAATAAGTGAAGGAAAAAACAATTTCCAGCTTGGCTTTTAAGTACAGTAAATTACAGCTGGTAGTTTAAAAATGAAGTTTGTTTCATCCAGTGGCACAGGACAAACCTAGTTGACAATGCTGTTCTGTTAGCGTTCTTTAAGGAATGATGCCAATTTCCAATTGAACTGTGGAACAAGAAATAATCCTTCTGTAAATAAAGCTGATCAAATTACTGTATGATTTACCAGGACAGGAACAGGATGAAAAAGAAAGTCTTTTGAATCTCAGAAGGTAGTATTAAAAAATGGAAGATAAATAAATATCATTTAGATAAACCTGCATCCCTGGAAAGGTGATGGAGCAGCTCATCCTGGAGGCCATCTCCAAGCATGTGGAGGACAAGAAGGTGATC
>NW_020447636.1:0-55988 GCF_003343035.1 Apteryx rowi
GGAGAAAGAGGAGCTGCGCASCACCCTGCAGGAGCTCACCACTGAGGTACCGAGACCCCCATGCCCACACCTGCTTGGACACACCTCTGGCTGCCCCATGAGCACCCCACGGTTGGCACTCACCCCTGTCTCATCTCCGCAGCGCCTGACCCTGGCGTTCAGTAGGGCTGCCTAAAATAATAACTAGCCAAACTGAGTTTACATGTGAGAAAGCTTTATTAAGGGGGTCAAAGCATTAAGGAAGAAAAACATACAGAATTTGTGGATAATACACTCTGGCCAACACATGCACATAGTCATACCACCATTCACAATCCTGGATGAGTGGCTGATAGGTCTAAAGGTATTTGAAAAGGGCAGAACTCCTAGCAGAGGCAGATGGAAAGAGAGAGATGGGCTTCTCAGTGTGAGCATGCAGAGAGACAGGGTCCTTGGAACAGGCAGGGAGAGCAGGTGTTATTGTTCCATGATGGTAAGAATGCTCACCCCATTCCTTCAGGGAAGAGGAAGGCTCCTTCTCCAGCAGATCTGGAACTACAGGATAGGTTCAGTGCCTTGGCAGCAGACAAGGAGCTGGAAACTGTCCAAAGAGTATCAGAGTCAGCTAAGCCTGAGCTTCCCAGCAACACCAGGAAAAAGTGGTAAGTGATACCAATGAGAGACTCCCTGCTGCAGTGGATGGATGCCTCCATCAGCTGACCTGATCTGCTGTCTGGGAACATTGGCTACTTGCTGGGGGCTTGGATCTTGGACATTGTGGAGAGGCTGCTGAGGCTTGTCCAGCCCTCAGATTATTATCCCTGCTGTCTTTCATGTGGGCAGCAGGGATACAGCCGGGGAAACCTGGAGTGTGTCAGGTACGACTGCATGGCTCTGGGATGGCATGGCATGGGGACTCAGGTGGTATTTTCCTCAAGCCTTTTGTTGATGGGAGAATGCTTGAGGGGAAATAGATGGATCCTGCAGATCAACACTTGTTTGCCCAGCTGGTGCCAAAAGCAGATTTGGCTTTTATGACCACAGGACCTTCTGAGGATAGAGGACATGAAAGGAGAAATGGGATCTACCAGACCAAGTGGGGCAAAAGTATCTTTGCCAACAGGCTGGCCTGCCTGGAGAGGAGAGCAAGGAGAGCTTTGAGCTAGTAATGACAGGGAGGGAGATGACAATACACAGTCAAGTGAGAAAATGGTGGATCAGGTTGTAAAGCAAAGAGTGCAGAGTGATGTGGACAAGAGAGAAACTGAAATCAACAAACAAGGCTCACCTTGAGTGTAATACACAAAGAAGTGCCTACAGAACAGCATTATGGGTGAAGCTCTCACCCTTTTCTTGGAAATCAACAAGAGTGGGTGCTGTTCTGAAGTGCCTGTACACTAATGCACACAGCATGGAGAACAAATAGGAGGAATTAGAGGTCCATGTGCAGTTACAGGGCTACCATCTCATTGGGATCACAGAGACATGGTGGGACAGCTCACATGACTGGAGTATTTTGATGGATGGATACAGACTCTTTAGGAAGGGCAGGCTGGGAAGGTGAGGAAGGGAAGTTGCCAAGTATGCGAGAGAGCAGTGGGAATGCCTAGAACTCTGCCTAGGCACAGGTGAGGGTCCAGCTGAGAGCTTATGGGTCAAGATTAACGGGCAGACCAACATGGATGATGTTGTGCATGTCTGCTATCGACCACCTAATCAGGAAAAAAGTAGATGAGACCTTCCTCAGACAACTGGGAGAAGCCTCATGTTCAAAGGCCCTAGTTCTCACTGGGGACCTTAGCCACTGATATTTGCTGGAGGGGTGACACAGCAGGGCACAAGCAATCCAGGAGGTTTCTGGAGCGCATTGATGATACCTTGCTAACAGAAGTGATCAAGGAGCCAGTGAGAGAAGGTGCTCTGCTGGACCAGATACTCACAAACAATAAAGAATTGGTTAGGTATGTGAAGGTCAGGGGCATCCTTGGCTGCAGTGACCATGAGATGGGGGACATCCAGATCCTGTGAGGAGGAAAGAAGGCAACCAACAGAATCACGCCCTGGACTTCAGGCCTGCTCAGAGATCTGCTTGGATGAATCCAGTGGAGAAGTTATCCCTGGAGAGCAGAAGGGTCTTGGAGAGCTGGTTAATATTCAAGAATGACCTCCTCCAAGCTCAAGAATGGTGTATTCCAATGAACAGGAAGTGAAGCAAAGGTGTCAGGAGGCCTGTGTGGATGAACAAGGATCTCCTGACTAAACTCAGGCATAAAAAGGAAGCATACAAGAGGTGGAAGCAGGGATAGGTAATCCAGAAGGAATACAGAGACACCATCTGAGCATGCATGTCTGAAAGCCAAAGCTCCCCTGGAGCTGAAACTGGCAAGGTACATGAAGGGCAACAAGAAGAGCTTCTACAAGTACTTAAGCAGCAAAAGAAAGACTAGGGAAAATGTGGGTCCACTGCTGAATGGGGCAGGGGCCCTAGTGGCAATGGACATAGAAAAGGTGGAGATCCTCAATGCTTCTTCACCTCAGTCTCTTCTAGTAAGACCAGTCTTCAGAAATCCCAGGCCCCTGAGACCAGAGGGGAAGTCTGGAGCAAGGAAGATTTACCCTCAGTGGAGGAGGATCTGGTTAGGAGTAGATTCTCAGAATGTCAGAGATGATGTAGATGTAGCAAAATGCGTACCTCCTAGATGACATCTTTGTCATACTGCAGGTACGCATTTTGCTACATCTACATCATCTCTGGATGGCAGAGATGATGTAGATGTAGGAATGCATATCTGCAGTGTGAAGAAGGTGCACATAAGAGGTACAATGCAGTGAGAATGACCTCATGGACCCTGGTGTCAGGGCAGGAGAGGTTCAGGAGGGGACCTACATCACAGGAGAAATGATTAATGACATTGGAAAGGCAAAAAGACACCTGGAAAGCACAGCTGGTGTCTATTATTTTAATTAGACTCATGAGGGTCACAGGATGATATTAATATCCAGCCATTTGAACTCCCCAGTCTGAGTGGCAAAATGTGGGATCATCCTAGCCCCCTGCTTTAGTGGGCTAGGATGTAATCAACTTCTGATGTATTTGCCACACCTCCTTCACAGTTAAGAGGATTTCTACAACCCAGAGTGTGAACTCTGATGCTTTTTAAATGTCTGGTATAAGAAAAGGTTAACAGAGCTTGAGAAGTGTTGGTTTTCACCATAAAGGGAACATAGCATGACTAGTTTAGAGAGACACACAGTGCAGATGTTTAAAGTTGGGTGACATAAACCAATATGCTCATCTCAGCTGAAATAACTCCAGGGCAGCCTTTTGCTTAAGTCTACAGAAAAACTCAAGTTCAGCTATCTGAATAGACAAAACATGCCTTAAATTATTTTGTCACCCATAATATAATGTAATGTTGACATGATATATCGCAATACAATGGTATAAAGTGTTGTTCAGTACAATATAAAAATGAATATTATCAACAACAGTGAAAAATAATACAGATGACTGTTGGTACAACTATTTAGAAAAAACAAGCACATCAAATTATGGATATAGTTAATTCTGATGTAATTAAAAAGTAAATGGTGAAAAACTGTAACATTCTAAGCAATTGTACTTGTGCGGAATCATTATTTTCAAGCAAATCTTCATCCAAAATAATGTATCCCATCCCTTGTTTCTAACATGCTATTTTTATACCTTGCAACTGTGTGGCAGAGACACATAGGCTAGGGGTACATAAATATTACTTGCTGACAGCTAATGTTTTTATAAATGAAAGCTGAAAGTGATTGACATTTTTGGTGCTGGATTTTCTGTACACCTCCTGAGACACATTCTTGGAAAACTTTCTGAACTTTGTCATATTTTTTCTCCCTCACAAATGAATTATTAATTTTTTATAGTTTTTCTCCTTCGAAGTGATTTATGGGAATTATCTTTTTATATAAGGGGAGAAGTGACACAAATCAGTATTGCACGAGGGAACACAACTAAAGTACTTGGAGGATGAAAGGGAAACAAGGAGTCTATGGAGCTCCTTAACACAAGTTTCTCCTGTGAGGTGTCTTCAATAACTGTGAAACACCATCTTGGAGTAAGTTTCTCTGCTCATTCAGCAAACTTTATCCAAGAAATATGAGGGAAGCAATTAAGTATTGTGTATTACCAGCAGATGAGAACCAGCTGCAGCTTGCTTCCCTGACACCCAACATCCCCAGGGGTATTAGATGGTCAGACCTGACAGAAACCACTGAACTGAATTTGCTGACTGAAGTAGCTGACAACTGCCTATGGGAACAAGTTGGGGCTTCTGCTGGTGCAGAGTTACAGAGAGAGTGTAAGACAGCAATATCCTAATGAAATCAGTAAGCCAAGTTTCTTAGAGCTCAGGAAGAGGTTCAGCAGAACACATAATTGACTACTTATATTTACAGAGATTTAGTGCAGCTCAGCAGTGGCTCTATAAAAGTCTATGAATCTACTTTCCCATTTGGGATCAGTCTGTGTAACCAATAAATCAGGTCCATTTCCCCTTCCTCCATCATTGTCCAGTTCTATCTCTACAGAAACTTGTGAGCTCTAGCACCTAGTTTTAGTAAAAAGGGCAGTTACAGGACCAGTAAGCCCAAAAGAAAGGAAGATGCATAGAGCTTGAATCTGATTTAACTAGGCCCAGTTGGCCAATGAATATAAACAGAGCTGTAAACAGCCACAGCCTATATTGCTTTTTATCAGGTGGCACTACTATCAAAAATTGGAGTGGGGCTTGGACAGAGCTTACCTTCTCCTGGGAGTGCTAGGACTGCAGTCAGGAGTGAGATATGGTAGGGGATGGGGAAGAAACCTGTGGCAGAGATGTGGCTGTTGTTCTCCTAGCTTCTCTGAGCACATAAGACACAGGATTCATTGTTTCTATTGCTTATTGTTACCCATGAAACTATTGGTAATGGTTTGTGCTGAATTTAGTAACACTGTTCGGGACAGCATGGAGAGAAACAAATTGGAGAGCATCTTTAGAAGACAACAGACTATGGCAAATACAGAAAATAAAAATAAATGGGACTACTCGGATACATGAAGTTGTCTATAAATGACTGTATATGTGCCCATCAGGTGCATCTCTAAGCACATTGGAACTATCGATCGCAAATAACTTAGTACGTAATTGCCTCGTAGGAATAGTTTATATGAAAGTTGTCTGTAGATTTGCATGGTAAGCACAAGGAAGATGGGACTGAATTAGCAGCTGGTGGCTGCAGCATCAGATTGAAGACCCTCAGCTGGACCTTTGGGAGAGAAAATAAAATTGGAATAATAAAGAACAGAGGAAAAGTATTAAAGAGGGTGTTACAAAATGGGGACAACTTAATGAAGGTATATAGGTAACTTTCTTTTTGGAGTGTCTGATCACCTTACAGTCTGTAAATACTTCAGACAGTCCTTAGCTTCAACTCAGCAGTACTTTTCTCTGGCACCATATGCTATTACTAGCATTCATAGTAGCTTAGCATGAATCATTACATGTGAAGGCCAAGCCAAATGCTCACCTGGATTCTGACTATTTGTCTAGCTAACGTTCAAACCAACTTAGGCAGTGCCCTGAACTATACTTTTTCTTCCACTGTGACCAATTGCTCCAGAAAGAACCATCCCTTCTTCATCCATCTGCTGAGTCAAACCTCCTTTTATCCCTCCTTCCCTTCCTTTGCACTTCCTCTGTGCAGAGTCAGGATCCTCCCTCACAGTCTAACTAGGCCATCCCAATGGGACCCTTCCTCCCCCAAACCCACACCAGGTGTCTTCCTCAGCCAAGTCCCCTGCTCCATGAGTTCAGCTGGGTTCCCAGTTCTTGGCACAGGCTCTGCAGGCCCCAAATAAGCAGTGCTGTGGGCTGCAGTCTGCCCAGCCACTCGCTCATAGGCGGTTCCTTTTCCTGGCTCTGGGCTGTACCTACAGCCATGACCTTGCCCACCTGCCAGACCGTGTTTCCTCCATCTACCCAACTGATCTCTATGCCTGAACAAAGAAACACAGGGCCATCAGTGAGAAGAGGAAGCTCTGCTAATCCCTTTTCTAGAAAGAAAACAGAAGCATAGAGCGCTCAAGTAAAGGCATATCTATAATATACTCAACACACATTGGCTCAAATACCAGAGTGGATTTCGTGTAATTTAGATCAGACTGTGAACAGCTCTACTGTATTCACACAGTGCTGTGTCTGACTGTGGCAGGAGGGTTCAATCTGCTTTTTCTTGACCCTGAGCTGATAAAGCTGAATGGGATTGCACTATGACAGGGATTAGAGTGGTGGATTAGATTCCATGGTGGAGATGGGATGTCTCTGTGTGGTCCTACATTGTGCAAACATTTTCCAGGGATTGCCAAAGGTCTTGCAGGACAGAGGACCTAACCCTGTATTTTCAAACCTCTGATTAGAGGCATCCATCTAGGGCCTATGAGTTGATAAACTTGGAGAGGCAGGAAGGAGATGTCCTTTGAGATCTTAGGGAAAATGGCAATGGAAATTAATATTGGGGAGCCTTGACAGAGTTACAGGGTGCCTATGGGATAGGGTTTAGCAAAGGGGTGCACTGCCAGCCAAGGAAGAACTGCTGATTATCAGCAGGATAGCTGAGTCTTCTTAGCAAGTGAGTTTTGCAAAGGCTGAGGGGAGCCATGCTTTGGCCAGGCCGCAGGAGAGTTGTGCAGGGTAGACCATCATTGCTCAGGAGGCTGACTTGAATACTTGGGACTTGCTATCCTCTAGTGAAAATACCAAAAAAATTAGAACATAATTGCATTAGGAGGAAGCTGTTCTCCCTTCTCCTTCAAAGTCACCACCCTCTACCAGCTACTCAAAGTTTTCAGGACTCTGCCATGTTGGAGTTGTGGTCCTTTTGCTCCCTCTAGTAATCCATTGCCTAATTTAGTTTGTCCTTTCTGCCTAATGTCCTGAAGAATGGACAAGAGGAGAGAACTAAATGGGCAGAATTAACATGGCAGATTTCATCAGAGACCTTCTGAGCAGTGGGTGACTTTCTGAAATACACCTATCCAACCTGAGCCACTTCTATTCTTTGCGGTGTTTAAATTTTTCTTCAAATCCAGGTCTGGGCTCACAGAAACAACTTGAAACTCAAGGTCTTCTCTTTCAGTGTTCTTTAGTGTCACAAGGCCATATTAAAAACATTGGTTTTTTTTTTTAATGGGAAAGTACCCCAGTTATCTATCTGTTATTATCACAGTCCCTGGACTTCCCACAGGATAGAGACTGGTAAATTCCAACCATTCTTTTATATTTAAATATATATATATGGGAGAGTTTGTTTCATAACCTGTGGCAGTGACAGATGTCCGAGTACAAAACAGAATTTTTCAATAGCTATTTTGATTTTTCTTGGTATTAAGATACATCCCTTTTAGACACAGTTGTGCTAGAGAAGCAGAAGGGAGAGATTATGGAACACAGGAACACTGGTCAATCTTTACCAGTAGGCACAGAACGAAAGTTTTAGGCTTTGACTGTTTCTTCTTCACAGTTTCACAATCACAGATCAAACAATTAATTTCCTGGTTTYTTTTGGGGGGGAGGGGAGGGGAGTCGGGGGGATTTCGGGAAGGGGAGGTGTAAATGTAATTGTTAAATGTTTTCTGTAAGACAAGATGTTTGCTGGTGATGTCCTGAGCTTTTCTATGAGAAAACTGTGCAGATTACTGCATGTATTGATTTGAAGTAATCATTCTGGCTTTGACAAGAAAACCAAGTGCAATTTCCAAATAGGTTAAAATTTTCAGGGGCTGTGTCTAAAGCGTCAAAGCAAGCAATTTAATATAATTGGTTTGCTTCTCCAGGAAATGACTTGGGATAGTTCTAAGAAGCTCTCACTAGACACAATTAAAAAAGTTTGTGCCTGGCAAATTGCAAAGATGTAACTTCACAAATGAGTTTGAGAGCTTGTTTAAATTGGTTCCCCTGCGCATTGATAAAGTCTAACGTTCAGTGCTCTCAGAGTAAATTGTCAGGTTTGATTATGCTCTAAGCTGGGGTGACAGTGATACACTGCCTCAAAGGAAAAGAGTCCAGTGAAAATTGGCAGAATTTCTAGAATGCCTTTCTTGTAGCTCAGGAAAACCTGACCTGACTGCAGAGTGATTAGGTACCTGATCTAATCACTCTGCGGACTCATTTAAAGATTATTGTACAGGCAAAGCTGACTACTGCACTGCACTGTTTTAGTGATGCAGTTTTAAATATGCTTGAAGCTAGCTGATTTTCAGGCTACTTTTGTTTTATTTGGATGGCACATGGCTGACTGAAGAACCTGGCCTGCATAGCAAACGAAATAACTTCAGAGATGGTTCTTTGCAGAAATATAACCACATCTGTCATGGTGTCTTCTGGTGCCTCAGTGCTCCTGCTCTGCAGATTTCTTCTATCCACTCCTTCCCCTTGCCAGAATATGATAAATAGAGAACAAAATTTTGTGTAGAAACCCTGATTTTTAACTTAATTTTAGAAGAAGCGACATTGTCAGAGTCTTGCAGGGAGGCCCTCTGTTACCTGAGCTGCAGTGCAGAGGTCTTGTTACGTGTGCAGAAGACTCAGAACTACCCCAGTGGAGTTTTACTTTTCTGAAACATAAAAAGCCATGAGATTGTGTTCAGGCTCCGGTTTAAAACCAGTAGCTACATCTGCAATAGGCTTCAGACCATAATGGCTGCTATTAGTTGGAGAGCTTGAGGCCTCAAAAAGCCCAGGAATTCCGACATAAATCAAAATCAAGTGTTATACTGAGAACACAGTCCTGACATGGCATGAAAGGAGGAGACCAAAGCCCTGCTCAGGCCAGAGCAGTTGCCACTGAGCTGCCTGTGTAAAATTTCCAAGGATGCCTCTTTAGGTATAAGGCACTACTGATCTGCACCCAAAACACACAGCCTTCAGGTACCTGGTGTGGCTAAGCCAGCCACAGTGCAAAAACACAACCAAAGCAAATCTTAGCAGTATTACAGCCTGAATAAAAGGGTGCTCCTTTTCTGTCCCAGCTTTAAGTTTAAGTTTGCATTGACTTCCAAAACACAGAATTAAAATACACATTAAATGTATAGCCAGGAAATTATCACAGAGTCACAGAACAGAATCACAGAATGGTTGAGGTTGGAAGGGAACTCTGGAAATCATCTAGTCCACACCCTGTGCTCAAGCACAGACACCTAGAGCACATTGCCCAGGACTCTGTCCAGATGGCTTTTGGATTTCTCCAAAGATGAAAAATCCACAACCTCTCTGGGCAACCTGTTCCAGTGCTCTGTCACCCTCACAGTAAAAAAGTTTGTCCATATGCTCAGATGGAACTTCCTCTGTTTCAGTTTGTGCCCATTCGCTCTTGTCCTGTCACTGGGCACCACTGAAAAGAGTCTGGCCCCATCCTCTTTACACCTTCCCTTCAGATATTTAAATGAACTGATAAGCTCCCCCCTCAGCCTTCTCTTCTGCAGGCTGAACAGGCCCAGCTCTCTCAGCCTTTCCTCATGTGAGAGATGCTCCAGTCCCTTAATCATCTTTGTAGACCTTCGCTGCGCTTGCTCCAGTAGCTCCACATCTCTCCTATGCTGGGGAGCCCAGAACTGGACACAGTACTCGAGATGTGGCCTCACCAGGGCTGTTGCACTGTCACGCTATGAAGGTTCGATAGCAACGACTGAGACAGTAATATAATAATAATAATAATAAATGTTTATTTCCTCACAGAAGTTCTTGGATTAGTAACATCCATTAAAATAATGCAATTATTAATTTAGAAAGGATAACACAAAACTATCAGTTACTAATTTAGAAAGGATAACCCGAAACCGCCGATTACTGTGCTATTAATTGGAAGCACTGCTTATCCCTGCTTGAAAGCTTTCTTGTTCACTCTCCTAGTGAGAGGACTCTCAACCTCGAGGAGTTACCTTAACTCAGCGTCCCAGGAAAAGGGGAGGGGGGGGGAATACTCACGGTCCAGTCCCAGGAAAAGGGGAGGGGGGGAATACTCACAGTCCAGTCCCAGGAAAAGGTGGTGGTGGGGGAAATACTCACGGTCCAGCCGGAGAGGATGATCAGGTCATGTTCCTGTCCCTGCTCAAACTCTCCTAGCTCCCAAGTCTCTTTTTATACAGCTGGGCTCTGGGCAAACACTGCTTTTGCTGACTTTTGCGAGTTTCACAATCCCAGGACTGTTTGTTTGTCTGCTTGGGAGGACCCTGCTAGCAAGGCAAGACCACAACACCTCCGTATTGTTTCTTCCCTCCCTGGGGGTCCGTGCAGATTCCAGGTGGCAGACTTCTTCAGTCTTGTTAATGCTTCCATTCTGCAGCCTTGCGCATATCAATCCTTGTGCATATCGGTTGGTAGACTTCTTTAGTCCTGTTAAGTCCTCTGTTCAACAGCTTTGTGCAGTCAGCTCTTGTGCTATCAGTTCTTCTGCATATCAATTGACAAACTTCAGTCCTGTTAACTCGTCACTCGCCTGTCACTGGAGAAAAAAAAAAAAGAAGCAAATATTATGCCCATCTTCAAAAGAGGCAGGTGGGAAGAAGGACCCCAGGAACTAGAAGACTGTCAGCCTCTTCTCAATCCCTGGGAAAATTATGGATCTAGTCCTCCTGAAAGTCACTTCCAGGTACATGAAAAACAAGAAGGGGACTGGGAACAGTCAGCATGGTTTGACCAAGGGCAAATTGTGGCTGAGCAAGCTGATTGCCCTCTAGGTTGAAATGATTAGTTCTGTGGGTGAGGGGACAGCACTGCAGGTCATTTACCTTCACCTTCACAAGACTTTCAACACAGTATCCTGAAGTATCCTCAGGTTGAAAGGGCTGGATAAGTGAACTACAAGGTGGGTAGAAAAACAAGGTGAACCCTTGACCTCCAAGTGTAGTGGTCAATGGTTCTAAGTCTTATCGATGGTCAGTTTAGAGTGCTTTTTCTCAGGAGTTGATACTGCAGCTAATACTGTTTGCACATTCATCAGTAGAATGGAGACTGGATGGAGTGTATCTTCAGTTAGTTTGTAGAGGAAAACAAAATGAGGGGAGAGTGGTCAAAAAAATGGAGGCAGGGTGGGCCTTTTGAGAGAGCCCCCCACAAACTGTTAGTTATCTGGCAGGAACTTTGGAGAAGAGAAAACTGAGCGGGGATCTTATCAGTGAGTATAAGTATCTGAAGGGAGGGTATAAAGAGGATGGGGCCAGACTCTTCTCAGTGGTGCCCAGCGATAGGATGAGAGGCAGTGGGCACAAACTGAAACACAGGAAATTCCATCTGAACTGACAGAATGTAAAGTTCTGCTTTCTTCCTGGGACAGAATAGTGCCATGAAACAAACAGGCTGAGGACTGCCTGCCTGCAGAGCAGCTCTGCAGAAAGGGATGGGAGATCCTGGTAAACAACAAGCTGAACACAAGTCAGCCTGTGCTCTTGCAGTGATGAACCTCATTCTGGGCTTCACTGACAAGAGTGTAGCCAGATGATCGAGGGAAGTGATGGTTCCCTCTACCTGCCACCTGTGTTGATACATCTGGATACTATGTCCCATGTTGAGCCCCCCAGGAAAATAGAGATGCCAGCAAATTCTAGAGAGTTCTGGAATGCTGCAGGAACTGGGCTTATTTAGCCTAGAGAAAAGAAGGTAAGGAGAAGATCCAATAGCAGATTTCAAAACTCTGACGTGCGATGGCAGAGAAGATAGAGTCAGACTCTTCTTAGAGTTGCACAGTGAAAAGCCAAGAGAAAACAGGCGTAAGTTGCAAATGAAGAAATGCTAATAGGACATAATGAAAAAATCCTTCTCTACAAGAATGGTGCAGCCATGAAACAGGCTCAGAAAGGATGTGTGATCTTCTTCCTGGAAGATTTTCAAGTCTTCACTAGACAAGGTGTTGAGCCACCTGATCTCACTTTGAAGGCAACAATGCTGCAAGCAGGAAAATATGTTCCAGAAGCAAGTGGAATTACTTCCTCTGTGAGAGGACTTGAGTTTCTTAGGTTAATCAGGGAGGACTGACTGTTAAATTTCCCAGGTCTGGAGCAGGAGTGGGACCTAAGAGATTAGACTGACTGGGTCTGGGAAGCAGGACACCTAGGGAAGGTTCAGTTGCCTATACATAGGTGCCCAGAATATCTGAAATATCTCTGTGGGTCTGTCAGATACGAAATAGTACTTATGCCTTTCTGAACCAGGGGCTGGAGGCCAGGTTGGATACCTAGGACAGCTCAAAAGACACTTGAAACAGGCACTGTGGTAACTGAATCCTACCCTGACTCAATATCTCCAGCCCAATGAACAGTTTGTTTTTTAATGCAAATGGCACTGGGTCCAATAGAAGAGACTGCAGTGAGATCCTTGGATCCCTGCCTTGGTGATCAAAGGTTCAGGAGGTGAAGACAATGGGAATTGTGTATTTTTGTCCATTACTCAGGCACAGAAATAAACAACTGTAACCTGTCAAACTCTAATGCATTATTCTTGCTTCTCAGCTTTTGCTAGGAACACAAACACAGTCAGTGATTTGCACCTGCTCATATGAATAAGAGGTGCTGTTGCAATTATCCTAACAATCATTAATTCTTGTATGTTCTTTCTCTGGCATCATGAACTTCCCAGTACCTGTCCCAACCAAATTCTTATCTGAGAACATCTTGGCACCTCCCTGTCTGAAAGGGAGGTACTCTGGGATACACAGACTCATCCTGTGACAGAGTTTCCTCCTCCCTGTGCTATCAGGGACATCTTTAGGTTCAGATAAACTATGGCACAGCATCAGTCAGGAACTGGACTGGAGACCACACCCAGTCAGCCAGAAGATTTGTCCTCTTCCCCTCTATGCTTCCCAGGAATGTCAGTAGGACTAAGATTCCTGGCAAAGAAGGAGCAAATGGGAAATGCAATTATAAGCAGGAGGAAGCTACTTTAGCCCCAAGAGAATGTGTCCTACACCCAGTGCTGGCTGCTTCTGCCAGAAGCATGTCTCAGCATGTCTCTATGTTAAACTGGGCCAGAGATTTTGGTTCCATCCCTGAAGAAACCGGAAGGAAACTGTTTGTCCCCCCCCGCCACCACCACCAATTTATATATTTAGCACTTCTTGATAAGAGGGACTGCATAATAGATTATGAAAGATGCCCAAATGAGGCAGCCTAGCCACTTAGGAAAGTGTCTCATGTATCACTTCATAATAGATACCACTGGCAGTAAAAGATTTCTGTAAAAATTATGGTTTCTCTTGAGGTATCTACAAATGGAGGTGTTCTGACACAGTAACATTTTGTTATTTCCATGTCTATGCCACTGGAGATGCAAATGATGTGTTTTTCCTGCCCCACTAACTAGAGTGCTAATGCCTCAGAAAGCTGTATATAGTCATAAATATGATCGGTTTATTAGGTACCTCAAACCCAGAAGCCCAGGCTCTCAACTACTATTTCCCCTACTGGGAACAAACATGGGGGCTCTAGCTCCTAGTCCTGCCTTCTTCTAAACTACTATGTTGCATTTCTTACCCCAAGCTGACTATGCAAACATAAAGTCTTCTTTCCCTTTGAGAAACCCCTATCCTAACCTAGCCAACAGGACAACATCATTCCCAGCTCCAGAGTAACAGTAACCCACCCAAAGTAACCACAGTCTTTGATCCCTGAAGTGTCAAGTAAAGCCAGTCACCAGAGTTGTCCCAAGATGTAGTAACTACAATATCCTAAATTTAATGACTGTGTAGGCAAGCAGTGATTTAGAGCAAACTCAGAGTAACTTTGTGATTACCCTAAAATGATTCCCAAATGACAACAGTAGCCCCAAATCATAGGAAAACTCTAAATTGCACCAATAGAATAAATGTAAGGCTGGTCCTAACTCATAGGTAACTCATTTAATCCTAAACTCAGTATTTTATGTTACTGTAAATGTGAACCTTAGGGCTTTTCCAGCCCTAACCCATAGGTCAACTCCAGTTCAACTCCTAGAGCAACCATAACCATAATCTCAAAGCTAGGCCTAACTTTCATCCTTGAGACAACCCTGCCTCTGACTTCTGGTCTTTGGAATATTTAACTGTGGGGATTGCCAGATTGTATATGGTGTGCACATGCCCCAACCACGCAGGGCAAGCAAAATAGGTACAGACATCCTCCAAGAATTGTCGGGCTTCTGGCCCACCTCCTGCCTGACTCATTACTGCAAAGGCTTCCCACACTTCCTAGACATGCTTGACCAGCCAGTTGGTCCTCCCCTTGGCAATGGGCATAAAAGGCTGGCATTGAAGACAGTCCTGACAGACAGACAGCTCAAGAGTGACAGCTAAAGTCACCTTGGCACTTCCTTACCCAAGAGTCCATCATGACAAAGTCACTGCTTTTCTTTGGCTTTCTTCTTGTCTTCCTCAGCTTAGCACTGCCAGGCACTCAGGGCAAAGTCATCCCCCAGTGCGACTTGGTGAAGATCCTACATCAGCACGGCTTTGAGCACTTCGTGGGAAGTACTGTAGCTGACTGTGAGTACAACGAGCTCCCATTGAACATCTCTGCCCATCCCACCCCTGCCCCTTTCAGCTTCTCTGTAATCCTCCAGCAGTACCACTCTGTCCCTCCATTGCTTTGACACTGTCTTTCTTCCTATCACTTACACAAAATATACCCATCCATCCTTCCATTCATCCAGACATTTATCCATCCACATATTCATCCATCCATTTCTCAATCTTACTACATAACCTGCTTAATCATTCCTCCTGCTGTTCATCCACCCTACCACCCCTTCATCTCTTTCCTTTTAGTCACCCTGGGCATACCTCGATGGTACCTCTTCTGGGCTCTCCTTTTGCTCTGCAGGGATCTGCCTGGTGCAACATGAGAGCGGCTACAACACTAAAGCTTTCCATGACAATGGTCCGAGCAGACACTATGGGATATTTCAGATCAACAGTCAGTTCTGGTGTGCAGATGGCAAGACCCGTGGATCCAAAAATGCCTGTCATATCAGTTGCTCAAGTAAGTGGTGGGGGAGAGCAAAGAGAGAGCCCTTCTTTGTCCACTCCATGAAAGCACCCTGCTCTGTCCACATCACCTGTCTAACCAAATGCTCTGCGCATTTCTGTCCATACATGTAAGATGTCCATGCGTCCATCTCTTCAGTTCCCCACCTACCCTTTCTGATGGAGACCTCTACTTCTGTCCTCCACCCCCTCTCCTCCATATTGACCCCTTTTCCCTTCTCTACAGAATTTCAAGATGATAATATTGAGGATGATATTCAGTGTGCCAAGAAGATTGCTCAGGAGGCTCGTGGCCTCAGCCCATGGTAAGGATATTTGCAGAGGACACTGGGGAAGAGGGGGCAAAGGAGCCAAAGGAAAACCCTGCTATTGACTGGTGGGAGAGCACTGGATGAGAAGCTGCATTTGGTAAAAGTTTAGTACAGACCTCCTCCTTTAAATAGCTCATCACCCTCCCAGAGCTGGGAAGAGATCCCAGGAGTTCTGGCTCCCAGCCCCTGCTCTAATTCCCTAAATTTCACTCCCCTCCCAGACTTGAGGATACAACTCCCTGTTGCTTCCTTCTGCTTGCCCCAGCTCCCTGATTTTTTTTTCCAGATTTTTCATTGATTCATCCCTCTCATATGCTTGACTCTCCTCATCCAAAACTCTGCAAGCTTAACCAAGTCTCTTCATTATCTAATACCTTAAATTACATCATGTATTTCTCTTCTAGGTACGGCTGGAAAAAACACTGCCAGGGAAAAGACTTGAGTTCCTATATCAAGGGTTGCTAAATCATTCCACAAACAACAACTGTGTTTTCAAGATCACCAAGGGTGAAGACTGAGGGTGTATGGGGGGTAAGCTAGAGAAAACAGTCAGGTGGAGTGAAATTAATGAACAGCATATTATTAAGATAGGTGGGGGTGCTGGCTGTTGTTAACACAATGAGGGCTTTGTGCTAATGCAATGCAAGTAGAGAACATCAAGGCTGATGGCTTATGTGAAACAAAATTTAATAGAAGTGAGAGTATTATCGGCAGTTTCAGTAATTTACTAGCATAGTCCTGACTTGACTTTTGTGTGTCCTGACTTAACAGAGCTTTACAACATTTAGGGTTTCTCTCTCTCTTTCTCTCTCCTTCCTCCCTCAATCGCTCTCTTTCTTTCTTTCTCTTTCCTTCTTTCCTTCTCTTTCTTTCTTTCTTTCTCTCTCTCTCTTTCTCTGAGTACATAAAATAAGAAAATGAATGTGCGCCATATTAGTTACAAGACCTATATAATTGCAATTGCCTTTTAATTAGGACACAGTCCTTGAGTGAGGGCAGTGTACTTGGTTGACAGAAATAAACTATCCTGAAACAGTAACTTGCTTTTTAAATTCTTCCTGAGCATCTGTTCCTAGCTAAAGTTAGAGATAGGGCACTGAGTTGGATGGGCGTCTGGTCTGACTGACTATGTTCTTTCTTATCATCCTCTGAGGTATCAGATCACATGTAGTCTAGGGAAGGTGCAGGGAATTCCTATCTTTGTGAGGGGAAGGGAAGTATTTTGCCATTTAGGTTCTTTTTCTATTTATGACTTCTTTTTCTAAATGGAGGCTCACCCCAGAAACAGCGCACAAATGGAAGGTGGCAATGCTGAAATCATGTTTGGTTCTTCCTATGCTTTGTTCTGCTATTTGGTGAGCAGTGACTGCTTTTATGCTTTATGTTTATGCTTTATTTATATGCAATAAAGAGATGCTTTAACTCTTGTCTCCAGAGCTGATGTGACTATACAAACCAATCATTAAAGGAAAGACTATTTAGACGATTGAACCTAAAAAAGTAAAAGTGCTCAAAGGACTCTTGCCAGAAGACCCTCTTCCCAACTACAAGGCAGACCTGTGGTCTTTCCCCCTCCCATTACCCAGCTTAATGGAAACTCATTCTCCCATTAAGTAATTCACAGTAGAGTTATTTTACATGCTGGCATCCAAGAAGTCTTTGAGAAAATTCAAGAGAATTTGAATCAAAGCCTTACTTTGTCATTGTCTTCAGTGCAGATACTTTCCATCTGCTGATTTTGAGATTTAAACCAGCCTTCCTACCTGGGTTTGTTACTTGTGGATTCAACCACTGATAAAGGGATACTTTCTTTCTAGCTAAAAGTTTAGACCATACATGAGTCTCCAAGGGACACACTCCACACAAAAAAAAAGATAGAACAGAGGTTTTGGAAGAGAAGTAAACTCTCTGCAAACCAAACCCATCCTTATAGTCTAGAATTGGGTAAAAGGAAAGAAAAAAAGTATGGGGGGGGGTGGAATTAAAAAAAAAAAAGATTGTGGGAACTAAATTTTTGCTATGAGAGCGGAAAAAATATTTATTTCTTTCAGGACTTGAGTTTGGAAACACTTACAGAGATACTGGCTTGCAGTAGTCACATTTTCTGAGAGAAGAAGGGACCAAAAATGGAGAATGGCTGCTGCTCTTTTAGAAATGAGCAGTGGCCACTTGCCTAGATACTATGGGCAGAACTGGTCACATCAGGTGAGAATCTGACTTCCAAGAGAGAAAGAGCAGGCAGCTCTGTAGAGGAGTTCCCCATTCAGGCATGCAGTGGAGGAGGACCTTGCTGACAGCCATCAGGAAAAGTACCAAAATTCTCATCTGGCTGCATCTCATACATAACTGTTACTGGGAAGGTATCACACAAAAGTAAGATTCAAATTCAGCTCTTAAAGTGAAAGGTAGCAGCATCTGAAGCAAATGCATTAAACTCTTAGGGTTGAGTCTCTATGATTCTCCTGAAAAGGCAGCTCTGGTGCTCAGACGAAGCAATTATACATTGTGTTATTTGTTGATCCTGACAGCTTTACTGAATTTGATTGTAAATCTGGACATTTAAAACATAATACCCCAAAAAATCTGACCATGAGATGGCAAGTCCACAAAATCAGAATATTTAGAGAAATGCTATAATCTTCTTTTCATGATTAAGAAATGCATGCCAAAATCGATATTGCATGTCATGTGTTATAAAGACATAGTGTAGTAGGTTACGAATTCACATCTCATTTTACAGTAGCATTTGTTGATAAGTTTTCTCATTGCTAACATGGTGCATGATACTGTCAAATCACAACGAGCTTTGTAAACATATCCAAAGCAAAAAGATCACAAAAACCCACCATAGCAGTATACTTAGGAAAAAAGCAACAAAACTCTAAAAGCAATCTTTGTTAAACTGACTATATTTAGGTAAAAATATTTATAAAACTTACAGTGGGAAAGAAGCAAAGTAGTCCTCTCATTATCAGAATGCATGCCTCAAATCGCACAGCAAATCAAGTCTTTCTAACAGCTGATCTTTTAGTGAAAAAATAACCTGTAAAAATGTCTGAATTTACTTTCACTGTTTTCACTTCTTGAGAAGTTTTTTGGTGGGTTTAGTGTTTACTGGATTTTTTTAGTGGATATTTTAGTTATAAGTTGGTGAGGAAGTAAAGAAACACTAAATTCGACTACCTGTTTTGGTGCAGAAAAAGTCTATAAGGCTTTTTCTCCTGGATGACTACATCCAGTATCCCATTATTGGTCATCAATATCATGTAAATTTATTCATAACCTTATCAACCTCCAATATGAAACAGTGAGGTTTTGTGTGCTTGCTATTCTACTAATAAGTCAAGATGATGATTAGAAAATTTTGTATTTTCCGCTTACCCATTCATGGCTGAATTATACCCATTTTTTCTTATATCAACGTTGTCACTCACCTTGAAAGCTCAACTACGTCCAGTATACTCCTTTTTTTCGCCTCTTGGTTTTCTTGATGAATGCTCAGGCAGGCTCTTTTTTTTCCATTTTTTTCCAATCTTTTCCATGTGTCATTGACATATCTCCCCAGTGTATCTATTCTAGTTAGAATTTACCTTTACAATGCAACTATTCAGATTTTGAATTCCATAAAAGAATTTACCAATGGCTTCTACAATAACATTTATACTGCAACATCACTAAAAACATTGTGTCTAATACATCCTAGGGTCATATGCAGAAATTAGCCTATAACTGACAAGTTCATCCTGGTCTTGCTACTACCATTTTAGGTTTATGGCAGACATTTATGGTCTTGGTCTGTGCACATCTGTCACATTTCAATTTCCCAAGACTTCAAATTTATTAATTTCCTCCTGTGTGACATTCTTAAGCTTACTCTAAAAATGTGCTTTTCAAATTGTGCAGTTGGTAAAAGTGAGCGATCAGTAGAAGTCATTAGCTTACACCTACTTTTTAAGTTTGTGTCATATATGAATGTATTTATGTACCTTTGGCCCAAAAATGACCCTTGAAGAATCCTGCTAATGACTTCTGTCACAGCAGATGATAACTTGCCTTTTGGCACCATCTAGTGATTTTCTCCAGCTTCATCATTTTTCCACTTATCTTCAGAATCTCCAGTTTATAAATTCCTCAACTCAAATGCCTTATCAAAAAGTCTAAAAATATTTATATCATCAAATACAAATATGATATAAATGTATAAAAACAGTAAAATGTTCAAAGAAAGATATTGTTAGTTTGACATGATCCACCACCGGGAAAACAATGTATCATTTTATTCTGTTTGACATTTACTTCTACCTCTCTAACTAATCTTCTTCTTAATTTCTTTCAAAGTTATGAGCAGACCAATTACTTTGTAGCTGTCCATCACCCTTTCCTATTTCCCTGATATGATATTGCTGCTCTTCCAGTACATGATTCTGGATATACTGACAATTTTGTCTAGGAGTCAGTTCTTATCAGCATTCTGGGATAAATATATATATTTTATATGAAGCTTTGATTCCAGCTTGGATAGTGAGTATCAGCATTCATTCATTTCACTGGCCATCCTATCATTGTTCTTGGACAACCTCATTATTCTCATTGAAAATAGGCTCAGAATGTATCTTTGATTTTGGAGCTATATTCTAAGTATCTTATTTATGGCTATCTACCCCTCCTTCGTCATACTGTGGGCTTATTTCTTCTCCCATGCTCTTTATTTACATGGCTAATAGCCACCTGCCTTTTGAAAAATTCCTTTACATGGCATAGCTTTACTAAATGAAAGCCAAATTCCGTGGATTTCAGGATGCAGGGGAGTTCTCCTTCCCTAGAGTCTACTAGAGTCATATTTGGGCATGCTAAGATCCATGGGATTCCTCCTTCTCCTTCTGCTGGATATGAGGCGGCTGCTACACCTCTTTCCCTGGTCCCGCTAGTAGCCAGGCCAAACTCAAATTCCTAATACACACATACACATGTTGCACACACATGGCCAACCACCAGCAAAGTAATACAGACAGGAGAACTGTGCATGTATAGGAACCACATACAAACAGCACTGACTGAGAGCGTGATCGGAAGGCTGTGAACGGATACACAGCACGGACTCATGGTTGTGGAGAATCCCAGAGCATGAATGGATGGCCAGGAAGTGAGCCAGGGATGAGCACAGGGGACTGGTGAGGACCAGAGCATGAATGCAAGGACTGGGAAGGGATGACAAGGGACAGGGCAGTGCAGGGACAGATGGGGGGACAAGACATAGCGGAAACAGTCTTGGGGACAACAAGATTCAGCAGGTATGGTCTAGAGGGGATGTACAGGGCCCAGGAGGTATAGTTTTGTGGGGAGAGAGTGTCCAGTAGGAACAGACTGGGGGTACAGGGACAGGCCAGAACAGTCAGGGGTGGCTGAAGAAGGCCAAGCCAGCACAATCTTGGAGGAGATAATAGGAACCCATGAGCATGTTTGGGAAGGGGGACAATGTTCAGCAGACATGATGTGGAGGGACTGTGCACTACAGTCATGGCGGGGAAGAGGTACCCAGGACACACGATCTGTGGTGGGGGAACAGGGCCCCACAGGATGGTCTGTTGCAGGGGAAGCAGAGCCCAGCAGGAATGGTCTCTGGGGGGGGCATGACAGGACCAATAGACATGGTCTTGGGAGGACAGGGCTCCATAGGCATGGCCAGGGGGATAGGGCCCCACAGGCACAATCTGGGGTGGGGGACAGGACCACAGGCACTTTCTGATGCAGGGATAAGGCCCAAGCAGCCATGGTCTTGGTGGAGAGGTGGCAGAGCCCCGATGGCTTGGCTCAGTCAGTGGAGGACCCAGCCCCACAGGCACAGTCTTGGGGGACAGGGCCCATCAGGCATGGTCTGTGGGAGGCAGGGCCAAGCACGCACAACTGGGGCAGATAGGGCCCATGGGCACAGTCGGGGGGGGGGGGGACAGGACCTGCAGTCACAATTTTGGAGTTTCAGTGCTCCACAGACATGGCCTGGAAGGAGCTGACAGAGCCCCATAGGCATGGTTGGGGGCCGGGGGGAGGGAGGGAATGGGATCCTCCAGGCACCTCACAAGGGGAGGAAGGGCCCATTAGGCACAATTGGGGGTGGGGGGTGGGGGGAACAGGGCCTGACAGGCACAGTCCAGGGGGGACAGGGCCCAGGTGGCATGGTCTGAGGGAAGACAGGACCCAAGGCACACAATGTGCGTGGGAGCCTTCACATTTATGTGGGGACAGGGCCCCATAGGCATAATTTGGAGGGACAGGACCCAGGACACCCTGGGGGAGGGCAGAGCTTGGCTGGCATAATCTTGTGGGGACAAGGCGCAGCAGGTATGGTTTGGGTACAATCTGGGGGGAGACAGGGCCCCATAGGTATGATCTGCAATGGGATAGGGTTCAGCAGGCATCATTTGGGTGGGGGACAGGGCCCCAGAGGCATGGTCTTGGGGTGGAGAAAGCCTCACAGTCATGGTCTGGCAGGGACAGGGCTCAAAGGCACAGGGAAGAAGGGTATAGATTTAGCAGAGAAGGTCTCAGAGGCGACAGAGCCCAGCAGGCACAGTCCGGGGGGTGGGAGTGGGAGGGCAGAGTCCTGAAATCATGGTGTCAGGGGAGAAAGGGTCCCACAGGCACTGTTTTGGGGGCAACAAGCCCCACAGGCATGGTCCGGGTGTGGTGACTTCCCAGCAGGAAAAGTCTTTTGGGGCGACAGGGCCTTCCCAGCAAGGTCTAGAGAGGCATCATGGCCAAACTAGCATGATCAAGGGAGGTAATAGGATCCAACAGGCATGGCCCAGGGGAGGAGAGCACCCTGCAGGCACAATCTGGGTGAGGGGCCAGGACCACAGGCACTTTCTGGTGGAGGGATAAGGTCCAGCAGCATGGTCTGGGGCAGGAGGGGTGACAGAGCCCTGCGGGCTTGGTTGGGCAAGAGGCTCAGCCCCAAGTGGGCAATCTTGGGGAGACACAGTTCATCAGGCTTGGTCTGGGGGACACAGGGCCAAGCAGGCATGATCGGGGGCGGACAGGGCCTCACAGGCACGGCCAGAGGGGGACACAGCCCAGCCAGCACAGTCTTGTGGGGACAAGGGCCCCACAGGCTCAGTCTGCGGGGCACAGGCCCCATCCTGGGGCCCGCTGTGCAGCCCGGCCCAGGCTGCAGGGCTGTCCCACAGCTCACAGGGCTGGTCTGGGGCAGGAGAAGGGCCAGGGCCGGGCCGGCCCGGGGCAAGCATGGGGCCTGGGGCCTTCCGGCGTTCTGCAGGTCCCGCGGTGGGTGGTGGGAGCTGCCAGGGGCGCGGCACTGCCAGGAGCCCATCTGGGAAAGCGGCAGCGGGCCGGACTGGGCCCACCACCAGCTACGGATCGGGAGGGAGCTGGGCTGGGGCTGGGGCTGGGGCTGGGGCGGGGCGGACTGGGGCATCCCTGTCCCTCCCCGCCACAGGCGCTCCCCGCCCTCTCGGCCGGCAGCACAGCTCCGCTGGGGCCACCAACAGGAGCATCCAAGCCAGGGGGAGCTCCGGGCCCCACTGGCCCCAGGACATGCCGCACCGGTCAGGCAGGGCAGGGTCACCTCAGCCCTGGCTGCAGCAGGACATGTGCTGGGGGTCTGGGATTGGGGCCTGCTCCATCCCCTGCTCCCCTGCCCGCCAGCCCTGACTGGGTTCCGGCAGGGGCTGTGAGGTGGCCCCCAAGGGGGGCCAGGCCCAGTGGGAGGCTGGTGGCATGGTTCAGGCCCCTTCTTGCAGTGAAATGGCTGGTTTGCTCTAACTGCAGGGAATGTCCCCCTAGAAGGAGCTAGTCCCTTGCTGGGTTCCAGTTTGGCATGCCAGCCTCACTCCCCAGTCCTCAACGCCCCGCAGCACATGGATGGCGTTGGAAGAGCTGCTGCAGGGGCTCTGGCTACTGCTAAAGGTCTCCATGAGCTGCTGTGGCCTTGCCTTTGGGTGTTGTGTGCAGGAAGGAAAAGTCTTGATTGGCCTGGAGTAGGGCACATTGCCTGCCGTGGTCTGGCCTCGTGCTCAGACAGCCCACAGGGTCTGTGACAGCTAGGTCTAGGTCCTGCAGGAACTAGGTGGCAAAGCAGGGAGGTACCTGTTGTTAGACAGGGAAAAGAGGAAGCCTTTGAAGGTGGGGGGCATGCACATGTGTCTGCGCATGTCAGGAGATGTTTGCTTGCATGGTCGTGTGCGAATATTGCTTGAGAATGGAACATTTCTATCCCTTGCTCTTCAAGGTGGGGAAAGCCTTTCTGATTTGGCAGGCCAATCTAGCTGAGCACTGCCTTCAAGAGTCCCTATGGCTCTGCCCTGTGGAACACAGCCATTACAAAGGGTTTGGTTGCAGCGGTGGACTGCCTCCACTGAAGTCCCTGCTCCCATATTAACCTTTTCTCCTTCCAAGCTGAGTGGGGCTCTGTCATGGGCTCACTGTGTTTGGGACTACAGGCACTGACCCTTCCTAATGCCATCTTTGCACAGGTGTGGTGAAAGAGCAGAAGATGAGCATGAAGCTTGTGAACGATGTGAGGAAGAAGAGCAAAGAGGTGAAGAAAACATGCCAGCCTTGGCCCCTGGCCTGTTGATGGAGGTCTCAGTTTCATGAGGAAGCAGCCTTCCCCTGCTAGATACATAGGAACATGTCCATTGAGTGGAGATCACAGTAAGAGCAATTTGCTACGCAGTAAGTGAGAGAGGGACTGGAGCAGGAAAGCCCTGCCCTCAGGCCAGCATCTCCCCTCTGCTTCCCCTGCCTGATCTGTAGAGGGAGGTAAGTGTAGTACCTGCAGGTGACTAAGCAGTGCTCCCCACCCTGTCCCAGTCCTCTTTTGTTATGCCTCCAAGTGTGAGGCTTCAGCTTTTCAGTCTAACTCTGAAGTTAGTTAAGGTCACATGGGAGACACAAAAGTGCTTGGCCTTGGCACCAGCTGTGCCATGTCTGGATGATGTGGAGGGGGGTGAGCCCTGGCCTGCAGGGACCACGCTCTAGCAGTTTTTGTTAAAGCCATGTCAAATTAGTGCTTGCCAGCACAGCCCTATGCAAAATACAGAGTACTGAAGGGCAGCAAGCAGTTCCCAGCAGCTGCACACAGGGGTGTATGTGAGAGAATAAATGAATCAGGTATGCTGGAAGGGAGTTCCAGAGGTCTTGAGTCCAACCCCCTGCTCAGAGCAGGTCTGATTAGGTCAAGTTGCTCAGGGCCTTATCCGGTTTAGCTCAGATTATCTCCAAGCATGGAGATATGGTGTTCAGAAGGGAGCAGATGGTGAATGAAGGGGTCCAGAGGGGATCAGAGAGATCTTGAATGTCCTTTCCAGGCCCTTGCTTGCAGCAGATCTCCCATCATGCTGTCATCCTCTGGGACAGCTGTTGAAGGATGAATCAAAGGGGAGATGTTTCTTCTCATCCCCTGCGAAGGCCTCTTGAGAAGGTGCCAGCAGTGTCCTAGCAAACAGTCCTAGAGCAAGTTGGGGGAGACCCCACGCCAGGGAGCAATGTCTGCTGCCAGCAGGAGCATGCCAAGTGCATGCTGCAGCCTGTGCACTGGCTCGCCACTAGGTGGACCCCAAATCCTTGTCTTGATAGGGAGAACAGGCACTCCTGCACAGGCAGCAGCAGAAATACAGCTCATGGCTTTCAGCAGCGCTTAGGGGGGAAGAATGAGGACCAGAGGAGAAACGGGGGCATGCCTGGACCTGCCTCAGTGACATGGAGACAAGGCTGGAGCCCTGGGTAGGAAGAATTTGACTCCAATTTGCTTAAAATGCAGCACAGTGGTGTAGGAGGGGGCAGGTTATTGATTTTGCACCTCTACAGTTGAGGCCTCCTCCCCTCCCGGTGTGTAAAAATGGGCTGGTGCAGCTGCAGGAGCAGCTCTCTTATGCTGTCTTCCTGCCATGAGCCACAGAGAAGGGAATGATTGGCTTCACCTGGCACCATGGCCCTCCTGGCCCTTGTCACAGCCTGTTCCGCAGCTGGCAAAGTAGAGAGGAAGAAGGTTTGAGCAAGGTGGTGCGGTACAGTGGGTAGAGCTCCCCCTGGGATGCAGGGGTTGACTTGGGCACAGCTGCTTGGCCACATTAGGCTGTAGCATCTCTGCAGGACAGGGACAACATTTGCTGAGGGACATACCTGTAAATAAGAAAATTTGTGTAACTGTTCTGCTGGCTCAGTCCATGGTTTGCAGGAAAACCCAAAGTACTGCCCTTCCTGATGCCTCTGTTTCCCTTGCTGTGAAAAGGTTGTGATAACCCCCTTCTCTCCCTATATGCATTGACACCTCTAGCTCAGGAGTCCCCAGCATTGTCCATATATCCAGCTGGGCTTTCCCAAGCCCAGCTGAACTTCCAAGACACCCCTAGAGCAGGACACAGCCCACCCTGGGCTTCTTGTATTCCTGCATGTCTCAGACATGCCCCTTGCCCCACAAGCAGAATTGGAGAGGTGAGGCTGACCCGGGGCTGTCTGAGGTGATCAGTGACAGCCAAGGCATACTTTGGGCTCAGCATCACTCCCAGGAGCTCTGAGGTTGGGGTCAAAGTCCCTGTCTGTGAGACAGACCCAACCCCAGAGGTATAGGGCCCAGGGCTCGAGAGACCGGTTTGCATCTGAGGATCTCCACATGAAGGTGAAATCGTGCAGAGAGACATGGCTGATCAGTTTGTGGGGTGACCTTCCTTGGGGAAGTGTCCCACTGGCCAGAGTCCGGTTCTCCATCTCACCCCAGAAATGCAATTCAGCAAATGGGGCCACATGCCTTCCCCCAGCCAGCCCAGCCTCCCCACTCGGGCGTGGAAGGCCAAGGGAGATGGGGAAAGAGGTGACCCAGGGTGAGGGCAATTTTCCTTTGGAGGGTGTGCACCTGACTCTGGGTTGCCCATCCCCACCCCCCGCCTGGCTCAGTGGCATGTGAAGCACTCACCCGTCTCAGGATAAGCTGAGTAAAGAAGCAACAGCTGCTGGAGTCCTTTTGCTGCCTCAGGAGCTGTGACAGCACCCGGGAGCCAGGCTAGTGTCTAATTTTAAACTCATGCTCTGTGCATTTGGGCATGCGAGTGCAGCCTCCAGTCCCCACTCCCCCACCACCTCCCCCAGTGCACAGAGGGGACGGGCTTAGCAGGAGGGAAGATCCAGAGGGGCTCTGGCAGGCCAGGATCTGGGGAAAGGGGGCTTGGCTGCGGGGCAGGAAGAGGCAGCTAGGGGAGAAACACCATGGAGCCTACTTCTCCCCAAGATGACGTGAAGAAGAGGCAACAGAAGGAGAAGTCCAAGAAGCCAGTGCCACCAGTAGCCCCCCGGCCAGCCAGGGCTCTGTTCTGCTTAACCCTGCAAAACCCGCTGCGGAAGGCATGCATCAGCATCGTGGAGTGGAAGTATCCTTTGGGCTGGGTGGACTTGGGAGCGCCTGTGTGTGCATGCCTGTGAGCATGAGTGCTAAGGAGGAGTGCTTGCTGAAGCAGGACCCCTTGGGGCTGCTAGGCAGTCAAGTCCTCGGCACACTTTGAGTCCATGAGCTGGCTCTGCTTATGCTGTGGTGGGGCTGTTTGTGCTGGCTGTCTCATCGGGCCTGTGAGGGAGCAAGGAAAGGCAAGGAAGGGCTTGGGCTGCCCCAGCAGGGTGCATTGGCAAAGGTGATGGCTGTGCAACCTGGGGGCACAAATAGGCTAGTGGGAAAGACAGGGCTGAGGAGCAGACCAGGTCAGGGGGATCCTCAGCAAGGTATTGTGGGGACAGGAGGGGACGGCCTGGGTGGCAAGGGATGTGGGCATATACATGTTTTGTGTTGGCTGTGGCTGGTAGGAGCCCTGCTGAAGAGAAACAGGAGATGGCCTGCCAGGAGAGGAGAGTGTTTGGTGCCAGAGGAGGGGGTGCAGGGCCTGTCCCAGGGCGGGGATGGGGCCAAGCAGAAGAGGAGGGCCAGGGTGGAGGAGCAAGTGCTGAGGTTGCAGCTTGGGAGGACAGGACAGTCTAAGGGAAGAGGGGCTTGGGAGGTGGGCAGGGAAACTGCAAAGAACTGCTTGGGGTGGCTGTGTGTGTGTATCTTGTCTGCTCCTGCAGCTGCTTCCTGCCATTGCCATGGGCAGCTAGCCAACATCCTCCAAATCCCTGCCGACACCATTACCATCTCAATCTCCTTATCCCCTCCCTCCCCACCATTTTTGTCACAGGTGAAGGCTTTCATGGATGAAGCCGTTTAGAGGGACAGTATCTCTGTGTGCCTCTGGTTTAACTTATGGATGTGTTTGGGATGGTTGCTCTTTAGTTGGCCATGCTTTGACTGGAGTGTTTTATCTTGGAAGTGCCAAAATGCCATGTTTCTGCCACCCATCCAGGGATAATTTTAGGCCATTAGACATGGCCTAGTTCGTTTAAAATACAACTTGTATTTTGTGGAAGGGAAGAGGATATTTTTGCCTTAATGGGAGAGGAAACATTTCACTTGGTTTCAACAAAACATTTGGGCTCAGCTGAAATTGATTGGATTTGGGCATTTCCAGCAAATCCAGTCTTTGCACCCCAACTTTTCTCATTTCAGTTGCTGAATGCATCTAGGTGTCTCTGGCCTTGATGGGGTTCTCCCAGTCTGGGGTTGTCTCCTCTCTGGGGTAGCTTGGGCAGCCCTGCCCCACTGGAGTAAGCCTTCCTCCTGTGCCTAGGGCTGCAGAGCCAGGCCTTGCTGGTTGGAAGCACTGCCTGCATTGTGGTATACGTGGTGCTACAGGGGCACCAAAGCCATGCCCCAGCACCACCAGCAATGCCATCCTGCTCAAAGCCTGAGCTGCCCATTTGCAGACACTCACAGCATGCTCACACCACCTGGCAGTGCTTTGCTGGGCATGGAATCTGAGCTCTCTTGTTCCTACCTGGCACAAAGAGGCTCTCTGACCTTTGAGGAGAGGGAGCAGAGTCAAAATTGGGGAATTTGCCATTTCTCCTTCTCTTTGGCTGAGGAATGGGGTGTTCTGCAAGCACTTCCTTCCCAGAGCTGTGTCTGTGTCTTACATGGGCACAGGGCACAGAAAGAACTTGTTCATAGACCCTAGTGGCAGAGGTAGAGCTGGAAATAGTATATATGTGTATCTTCCAGCATGCTCAAACACCTTCTTACTAATGGGCCAGAGCAACTGCATAGCACACTGGAGGGGGGCCCTTCCCACACTGGGGACCTGGGCAAGGGACATGGAGGGAAGAGGTAGATCTCTCACCAGGAAGATATAGACTGTAGATGGTAGGAAGAGCAGAGGTGCAGGTGGTCCTGACCTGTGGGAGATGGATGATTCTGGGCACTGGGTTTCGCTGGCACCACTCTTGTGCCTGGCTGTATTTATACACCAATGCACCTGTCTCCCCTCACTCAGGGATCAGGGTTTGCAAGGCATGATGGGGTTGTTCCAGCTCCTGTGAGTTGTTATGGACTTCAAGGCGAGACCAGCTGCCCAGTGGAGATTAGCGTGACCATTCTCTGTGGGGTTACCTGGTGAACGGGTTCAGGGTGCTGCTACACATCTCTGCTCCTTGACCCCATCTCTACTGCACAGCATCTGCACTGTCAGAGGCACACAGCTGAGGCACAGAGCTGGGACAGGGTCTTTTCCAGGCAGCTGGAGAGTGCTGGTATTCCAGGTCATTTTGTAGCCAGGAGGACTTTAAGGCAGATGGGTGAGGAGTAGGAGTCTGGGGACCATGAACAAGGCACTGAGTGCCTAATTCCCACTGTGAAGCTGAAGCTGGTTCCCTCGGATGCTGAATGGCAGGAGGCTGCTAGGGAGCAGAACTGAGATTTGCAGGGCAAGGGGATGAGGAGGGTTTTGAGTCTCTGGAGCTATCAGTGACAAGAGGCAGAGACCCCCTGCCCCAGCGACAGTACATGACTGTTGGCTAGCTGAATTGTCCCGCTGCATTTCTACCTAGTGACAGTGCCAGGCTCATGAACACTGGCAGGCAATGTGGGACTTGCAGGCAGCAAACTGATACCAGGAGAGCACTGGGTCCTAGCTTCACCTCCTATTGCAAGATAATTCTGCTTTCAAGGGGGAGGAGGAAATATGTATGTGGCTGTTTTCACCAGAGCAGAGGAACAAGCAAAGGCTCTTTTACTTCTGCAATTTAGTGGTTATTGGGGCAGGATATGGGCCATGATTCCTGCCCCTCTTTCCATTTGCTCCTCTTTCACGAACTTGCTCCATGATGCTGAATTGGTCCCTACACCCCTGCATCCTCGCAACTATATGGAAACTCGAATGAGTGCTGGCAAGGTGGACTGCTCATCTCACCCTGTCAGAGCAGGCAGGGAAGCCTCTAGCCCCTGGGCTGTGCTGTGCTATCTGGGACACAGAGGGGTGCAGCTTTTCCAGTTGACTTTAGTTTTTAAAGTATCAACAATTTGTTGGCCAGAAGCATCCAGAAAAGGCAAAATAACCTGACTGTGCCCAGCACAGGAGGACACAACTGGCAGCACTCAGTCAGCTCAGCAGACTGAAATGGAGATGGAGAGAATATTCCTTAGTGCCCCTCACCCCATGACTCTGGGTTAGATAGTAGTATAGCCAGTGCAGCCCAAGGCTGGCCTCAGCATAATGAGCTGGAAAACTGAGATAGTCACTTGATTAACCATGGCATGGGAAGGCGTCAGTATGGCTGTGGGACCCCCTCTGGGGTACTGAATTCTGAGGGCTGTGCTGGGCTTTATAGCAGTATCAGTCTGCCTGGCTGAGTTGTAGATGTTCCCACAGAGGGTGTTCCTGGGAGCTGTGCTCCTTTGGAGGGTTTGCCCAAAATGAGATGGAAATGCTGAGAAATCCCGTCTTGTGCTACTTAGGTGTCTGTACCCAATGGATGCGATTTATCAGTTTGCAAGAGATGAAACAGGCAGGTTGGTAGTTACAGGTAGGAATGGGGATGAGAGATGTCTCAAAACAGTTTGTGGGAGTAGGCACTGGCTGTGGTCATAACTTCTTGCTCTTAATGTTGCCTGGTAGGACATTGGTGAGGAGAAGGGGCTGCAGGGGAGATGTGCTGATTTACTGGATATGCTGATTGCTATTTGTTGATTTACACTATAGATGGGTCTGGCTGAATGGACGCTTGAACCAACATTTTCATTTCCTACATGTGCTTCTGGTTTCAGTGGTTTTCAGTGCTACTGATGGATGCAGACAAGGCAAGTGAATCAGGGAGAACTGAGATTTACTCATCAGGAAACATTATTTGTCAGGAAAGTTTGGGATGAGCATTGTGATGGAAACTGTTTGGTGTACTTTTTTGCACCATGCTCTACCCAGTATGAAATCTTCTGGCAAGACAAGGCCACTGGATGAATGGAAAAGACCCCTTTTGCTTTTAGGCACAAGCACAGCTGCATGGTGCATTGACTAGAGCACAAGTCTAGGACCCAGAAGCACTTCAGTTCTGCAGCAAGGCCTGGATGTGACCAGCTCCAGGGTTTAATCAGTCACTAAGGATAGGAGAACATTGCATATGTATGAGGGTGTTTCTGGTGGTCAAAGTACTCCAAAATACTTTGGGTCAGGGGCTCTGAACAATCCTGAGCGCTGCTTACTCTTTCTAACCAGTTCTTCTCACAGTTGGTAAGTATGCTATGCTTGTCCTGATCTCTCTGGCTCTTTGAGCAAGGACTCAAGGAACAGGTTGCCCAGAGAGGTTGTGGAGTCTCCTTCTCTGGAGATATTCAAAACCCGCCTGGACGTGATCCTGTGCAACATGCTCTAGGTGACCCTGCTTGAGCCGCGGGGTTGGACTAGATGATCTCCAGAGGTCCCTTCCAACCTCAACCATTCTGTGATTCTGTGACTAAATTATGCAGAGTCAAGTAATGAGAGACAGCAAAAGATGATAGCTGTCCAACCACGTCTGCTGCACTCGCTGGAGACCACAGGGTGGATTTGCACCATGCTGGGAGGAACAGAGACTTGGGATCCCTGAGGTGAGAGCCCTGCCCCATACAGGGTGCTGGGGCCAAAGTTTGAGCTCTGTTGGGGGTTCAGGAACATGATAGCTAGAGCTTGACCTTGAGATTTCAATGGCCCAGAGAAGCAGTGAAGGCAGAAGGAACCCAGCTGTGACCAAGGGCCTATCCTAGGGACTGCGGGGGGAACAGCAGGTCAGACCATTTGTTTGGAGATGCCACAGGGCCTGGTCAATACAATACCCTCTTTTAAAGAGGGGGACAAAGCTCAGGCTGACTGCCCTGGTTATTCCCAGCCCATGGTGCTGCCTACACTGGGGCACTCCAGGGCGTAGGATGGCAGCTGAATGTTCTGCTAGAGGAGACTCTGACTGAGCTGCCTTGCCCCTAGGTACCTCCTAGCTGGAGTGACACGGCTCACCTGAAATCTGCCTCTCAGCAGTGTCTCCCTAATGCCACTGAGTGCAGAGGGAGCAAGGGCCACCACACTCCAAAGGGTGATGTTTTGGCTAAGTGCTTACATTTTGGGAGAAGATCCTGAACTATCCGGACAACCTACCAAAGGATGATGAGGGGGAGACTGCCAGCTTTCCCATGCCCTGGTTATTCCCCAAAGGCAGCCTTTTAATTTGTTTCCCCTCCCCATATATCCCTTGCCAACGCTGCCTTTCTCCAGCAGCCATGCCCCAAATATCCAGACCCTGTGTCTCATCCTGGTCCATCACTACCAAATCCCCTCCATCCCCAGGAACGCAAGGAAGGGAAACAAGTATGAATGTGTTGAGCATGAAGCCTGCCTGTTCTCTCTGATTTCCTGCCCCAGTGGAAGGTTTCCCCACAGCCTGTAGGGTTTCCCCACATGCACCAAGACAGGTCAGGACAGGGACATAGGCTGTATTTGTTTTTCAGTTCCTTTCCTGTGTCTCCATTCCTTAATACTTCCTCTCAGACCCTTCGAGATCATCATCCTTCTGACCATCTTTGCCAACTGTGTGGCACTGGCCATCTACCTGCCCATGCCTGAGGATGACACCAACGTTGCAAACTCCAGCCTGGTAAGGCACAGCCCCTTCCTCAACCACAGCAGCTCTGAAAAGTTTTGCCTCATCACTTAAATATATTGTCTTGACACTGAGATGTAAAACTGCAGATTAATAGCACAAGGATTCCTTAATCCCCATAGGTACGTGGTGGTAATATCTGTGATGGTGGAATCAGCTGTACCAAAAACTTCTGCTTCCCTGAAGGGTGAAATGGGGCCTTTTAGGTCCAGCAAGAGATGCTGCAAAGTCAGAGAGAGGCAGTGTCCACAGTGATGGGGAAACCACTGCAAAATGGGTTTTTAGAGGGGCTGAAACCACTCCCAGGTTGAGATTGAAGCCAGCAGATGTGTGTGAAATACAGAGGGAGGAAGAATTAATGCTGAAAAAAGAGCAAATCCACTCAAGTTTTTATTCTGACACTTCCAAAAGGGAACATCCTGTTCCTGAAAGGCTGAAATGTTTTGTTTCAGCATTTTTTGGCACAAAACTTTCTGACCTTTCATTTCAAAACTGTCTTTTAATTTTGGGACATTCTTTTAAATGGTAGTGGGGGGGGGCGGAACCTGTTAAGCAGAGAGGTCATTCCATTGCAATCAGTTATTCCAGTTTATTCCAGACACTACATTTTGCCTGGAATAAGATGTTTTTGTGTGATACAAATCAACAGTTTGCATCATTTTTGGTTCACCACCACTTTTTCCTCTTCAAATCTCTTTTGTGGTTCAATCTACATTGACTTCTACTGAGTGTCTAAGTTTGGGTAGTGAATCAAAATATCCAAATGCATTTTGTTTTAGTAAAATGTTCTCTCTTGCTGATTTTAGGACTTCTCAGTGTTGTGGAGGGTGTTGTGGGCAAGTATTGCTGGCACCTTGTTACTTAAAAACTCTCTCTCTCATTTTTGCCTGTTCCTTAGAGACTCTGCAGCGAAAATATTAAAGCACTCAAAGGATTTGAAATATAAAATGCAAAATAAGGATTTTATTTGAGCAATATTTAATTCCTTTAGCTGCTTTTGGCTCTTTCCTTCTCAACAGCCTTTCAATGGCATTAAAGTAATGCTTACTTCTTATTTGCTTGGAATAAGAGGATAAAGGGGCCGCTGTTACCAATGTATTATTGTTTCTTTTAAAAACAGAATCAAGACAGATCCACACAGGAGGATAATGACAAATACCCCCACAGAGAAAATTCCTGGGGTCTTTGTTCAGCCACACAGTGTGACCAGTTTCTCTGAGGCCTGGCAAGATCAGGGCAGAGTTAAGCTTAAGACGCTGGTTTTGCTTTGATTCCCTGGCCATAGGGGCATAGCAGGATTTGAAAATTGCAGTTGTCTCAGCCAAAAGATAAGAGAAGCAAAGCAAAACAGGGACAGATCAAGCATGGAAAACAGGAGGTGGGGACAGCAGGGATGGGGGCTCCCTGCTGGCATGAGGTTTGGCTGAGACCAGGAGGCCTGCAAGGACAGAGGCAGAGAAAGTCCAGCAGCATGTTGTGGCAGTGCTGCATGACAGGAGATGGCATGGCAGCCTGTCTCACAGTGCTCCCAGGTAGGAATGCTAGATTAGCAGTGCCCGAGAAGGTCTGGCAGCTTTTTCCACTAATGAGCAGGCAGACAGGCATGTATTGGGTTATTTCATCTGTAAATGAAATTTGAATTATTTATGTTTATTGTATATCATGTTATTTATATTACATCCTACTTCAGGATTTTTCAGCCTGTTGCTATGCCAACAGCTCATTGTATCAGGAACCTTGCAGACCCAGGGCTCTGTTCTTTCAGCCCTGCTTAGCACATCCCTTTTTCTTTGTATTCTGGTGACTTCATATGAACAAGACCATGTAAGAGCTGAGCTGGACTCTCGTTATCTTGGGTAATGGGCTATGCTCCACACAAGGAGATAATGGAACAAAGGCCCATTGGAGGCTTTTCTTCCCGCAGTAGGGACACATGCTGCAATATGTTTAGTCTCTCCCTGTCACTTTTTTAATTGCCTCTCTTCATCACCTGATCCTCCTAGGAGAGGATTCTGTTTCTCTGAAGACCAGCATATTCCCTCTTCTCCAAGGAAGGAAGAAAACCTGAAAGGTGCTGATGATTATTACTCCTCGTACTGCAGAATTTGCTAGTGGTTCCAGCAGAGATGAGACCACTTTACTAAACTCTATGTCCACCTGAAACTCCCTGTCCCCCAAACTTGTCCTTGAAATAGATGATGAGGCAAAAAGTATGGGGGAAACTGAGTCAGAGCAGTGATGACACTTGCCCTGTATTGCCCATGGAGGTTTTCCAAGCTCAAGAGCAGTCATGCTCATGGCTCTGCCTTTCCAGGACCACCTGAGAAGGATCTGCAGACAGAATTTGCACTAGGTGCAGAATTAGAGTCTCATGCAAACTTTGTGAACCAAAACTCATTTTAGGGGGTGAAAAATGTACATTCAGTGACCCATAAATGTTCTATGAATCCATTTCCCCATATCCTGAAGGAAATACAGTTGTTTAATTTCAACATATTTCACTTTTAATCTTTTCTGGATTTCTTCTAATCCAGAACATTTTTGTTTTGTAATGCTATTTTTTCAAAATCTAATTCTATTAAATCCAAAATCTTTTCCTAAACTCTGATGAAATATTTTTGACTTTTCAACTCAATCAGAATTTTAGAGCATTCATTTTCATTTTGACTTGAATTTTCAAAATTGTCAGTGAGCTCCAAATCAAACTATTTGTCTTCCATTAGCAGTCTTGCTCTAGGAGACCTGTGTGATCCAACTTCAGAAATGTATGTTTAGCATGGCAGGTTATTCTGGGAGAAAATACAGGTGTCTGCATGTGAGGTGGTGGTTTGACTCTGTTTATAGTCAGTGGAAAAATAAAGGCAAATTTAGAGTGGGATTTGTCTCCTAGGGCAGTTGATGTCATAATAAGATTATGAATGTTGCTTGACACACTTCGGACACTTAAAGTACCTATTTCTCCCCGCTAATGGGACCCAAGGGTGACTGCTCAGATAGAGCCCTCCACATCAGAGCAGCTAAAAGTAGTTGAGCTGAATCCTGTGTGCTGTGTAAGCATACCAAATAGAGTATGGTGCTTGGTAAACAGAGCAGAACTGGAATTCAAGCTGTGCAGAAGGCACTCTGTTAGTAACACATAAAATGGCTTTTTGTTTAAGCAGAACTAATGTTTAGTATAGGGGAATATGTTTCCAAAAATCCCACCATTTTGGGCTGCATTAGGTTGTGTCTCAGCCATGGGGACCCCTGTGTTTTAAGACTCTGAAGCATGAATACAGCCCAGGGCACAATTTAGTCACATAAATAAGGGCATCTAATCCTGTCCTAGGTGTCCCTGGCCTTCAGGTCCTCCTCTGGAAAGGCATGAGTCTCTTGTGGGTCCTGTGTAACATCTGCCAGGCCCAAGTGTGTCTCAGATCCTCCAGGTCATCTCCAGTAGCATTGAAAACAGCAAAGTTTAGGAAGCTGACCCGAGCAATTCTTGAGCAGTGATCCTCAATGCAGTGCCTGTTTCTGAGAACGAGTGCCTGCTGCCCAGGTGTCTGTACCCTGGGACTAGCATGGGTCACTTGCTGCAGGAAGGTCCTGGTTACAAGCATCTTCCCTAGAGTTTGGGGTCACCCTTGAAGTCTTGGGGTCCTGTAATAGCTGTGAGAATAGACCACGCACTTGCACATCTCCATGCACAGCCTCAGTGCATGAGATTTTAGGAACTGCTGTTGCTCTTTATCCAGGAGCCCAAGGGATGCACATAAAGAAGCAGCTGCATGTGCATCACTTCTCTCCTTCACTGTGGGCTGTAGCTGTTAAGGGCCTGGCATCCTGACCAACTTGTGTTTTGCCAGTCCTGGCAGCCTTGGTGGATCAGCCCAGAGTTTTGGGGAGGAAGCTGATGCAGGCCCCTCTGATCTTACTGCATGCTTGGCCACCCAGGGAGCCTGATTATATACAACCCTGTCATCACAAGATTGCTTCTTTTCAAGCTCCTTCCCCTGCAGACAGAGTTGGCCAGAGGATTTCACCTCCCCTTTGCACTTATCCCAGTTATGACTTCTGCTGCCCAGTGCTGGTGCATAGCCCTTGCCCTCCAGTTTGGCAGGCAAGCAATGACCATTCAACCTGAATGCTGTTTCAAATACAGCAACTTCCAAACCTAACTCTATCATGCAGGATGCCCATGGTCCCCCGTGGCACAGCAAAGTTGGGCTCTGAAGGGACCTTGCTGACCATCTGCTCCCAGCCTTGGATTCTTCCCTTCACAGCTCCCCTTCCCAAGCACTCCCCATGCTCTGATAAAGGCTATTATAAGCAGCATTTCAGGAGCTGTTTGGAAATGTTTCTCCCAAGGTTTCTCCCCAGACATACCTTGTGGCAACTCCCAAGGCCTGCCTGGCCTTCCACTGTGACCTTCCCATGTGTGGAGTTTCCCACTGCATTTGCAGGAGGCTTCCTCTGCTCCCAGTGTCCTCCATCATTTTTATCTTGGTTTCCAAAGGAAGGGGAATCTATGAGACTGCCGTAACTGTGTGCCCATCTGTTTATTAGCAGTTCTATCCCCTTTTCTATTTCAAATCTTTTGGGCTTGTCCCAGCTACATTCAGGGGAAGAGGAGAAAGATACAAAGCTACTCTGTATTTTGCAAGGCATGGTTGCTGCGAGTCCCTGGAGAAAACCCTTATGGTGGGAAAGCTACCTGCCCTGTATGTCCTGGCACGAATAGTCCACACATGCATCCTTGTCAGTTCCTTGGTGCACATAACTGATCCAGCCACAGTAAGGTCTACCACTCAGCCAGGTTGCAAAGGCAGCATGGGATAGTGGAGGTGAGGAGGGTCAAGGACATGAGGGGAAAGGGGAGTGGGGCATGATTGTGGTAGAGAGGCTGGAGGGGCATGAGAATGCTGATGTTGCAGGGGCAGGAGTGGAACTCGAGGTCATGGAAGAGGGCAGGCGGCTGGGAATGGTTTGGAGGGGTCAGGGGAGCAGTATTCTCACTGGTAGTATCCACCCTTCTGAAGCAGGGGAGGCAAGCTGTGTTGAGTTGCCTCAGCTAAAACCTTGGTGACCCAGCCCTGGTAGCACCAGTAATTGCAGTAATCACAGGTCTCTGCTCAGAGTCTCTTGCCCTCAGATCCAACAAGGAGCTGGCACTTGTATATATGACAGTGATAGGATGACAGGGTTCACCTAATCTGCCCCCATGCACCAGGACAGGTTGGGGGTTGACCTGCTGGAAAGAAGTTCTGTGGAGAAGGACCTGGGAGTGCTGGTGGAGACCAGGCTGACCGTTAGCCAGCAATGTGCCCTTGTGGCCAATGGTATCCTGCAGTGCATTAAGAAGAGTGTTGCCAGCAGGTCGAGGGAGGTGATCCTCCCCCTCTCCTCAGCCCTGGGGAGGCCACATCTGGAGTACTGTGTCCAATTCTGGGCTCCCCAGGACAAGAGAGACATGGAGCTACTGGAGCGAGTCCAGTGGAGGGCTACAAAGATGATTAGGGAACTGGAGCATCGCTCTTATGAGGAAAGGCTGAGAGAGCTGGGCCTGTTCAGCCTGCAGAAGAGAAGACTGAGAGGGGATCTTATCAATGTATACAAATATCTAAAGGGAGGGTGTCAAGAGGATGGGGCCAGACTCTTTTCAGTGGTGCCCAGTGGCAGGACAAGAGGCAACAGGCACAAACTGAAACAGGGGAAGTTCCGTCTGAATATGAGGAAAAACTTCTTTACTGTGAGGGTGACAGAGCACTGGAACAGGTTGCCCAGAGAGGTTGTGGAGCTTCTGTCCTTGGAGATATTCAAAGCTGTCTGGACAGTGTCCTGGGCAATGTGCTCCAGGTGTCTGTGCTTGAGCAGGTGGGTTGGACAAGATGATCTCCAGAGGTCCCTTCCAACCTCAACCATTCTGTGATTCTGTGACTCTGTGACACTTGGCATGTTCACTACTTCTGGACATGGTGATTGAACAAGCAATGTTGCTGTCTGTTCCCTGGCCCTGGTTTCTCAAATGGACAGCATTTTAGGTTTGACAAGCCAGAAGGAACCTGGGAGGAAGGTGTACAGTGTATTGTGTGTTTTCACTAGGTTGAGCGCTGCAGGCCTTCCCCAATGGAGAATTACATGCAGGTTTGGTCCCAGAGTGACATTTTTGTGACAAGCAGGGAAAACACCCATCCTTCAGCAATTGCTGATCCCTGGGGTGCAGATGGAGGAGAGGGGATATGGAAAGCCAGAAATATAAATACTTTCATCCATCTGTCTGCTTCAAAGGCATTTTAATCCCAGTCTGGAAACAGCCATCAGCAGCAAGGGCAGTGATCAGAGTGACAGACAGAGCCAAGTGGGCACAGACAGCTACACCCAAGTAAAGGCAAGCTATTTTGGGCTCTGCAGCTGCTGAGGGCTGTGCTGAGCCCATGCAGTTGGGCACCAGACCCAGTGTGGGAGCAGGTACAGCATCTCTGCCCCGTGGAGTCATGGGGTGTCTCTTCTCCCAGAGGGAGACATGCCATGCCCCATTCTTCAGTGCCCGCAGGGGTGGGGAGGGACATATTGGTGCAGGGGGTCTATTTGGGAGGAATTTACCCGGCAAGCAGGAAGAGCAGGAAAAAAAACATTTTTAGACAGGGTTCACCTAATCTGCCATTCAGACCCCCGGCAGAGGACTTGATGAGACATTTGCTGGGTCAGTTTCTCTCTGTCAGCTCACTCTGCCAGGCATGTATGCCATGCAGATTTGTGGCATTAGATAGGGCCTCACTTCCCTTGGGAGCCTGGGGCCCAAGGGAAGCCACAATGTGGCCAGCTCACCCCATGGGGACTGCACAGCGTCTCCAGGAAAGACCTAGCAAGCCCTCTCCTCAGACACAGAAGATGAGGAGAGGGAAGCAGTGCAGGCTGTGGAAGGAAGGCCATGCAGGGATAGGAGGATAGGGTAGTTGGGAGGGGAACTGGAGATGTGCAATGCCCTGGACAAGGCACCTTTGGGCACTGGGCTAGGAAATGGTGGATCTGCTGATGTATTTCATAAGAACTTGCATCTTTAGCCCAGAAGCCTGTTCCTGGCAGCTTGTTTTTGGAGGGATGCAAGGGAACATGCCACAGGCCAGAGAGTAGCATGTGGTGGCTCAGTGTGCCATCCCACTCTGCTTGGGACAGCCAAGGTGCTTCCTAGTGTGCGTGGGAGATCACAGCATTGGTAGCAGGGGCAGATCCAGAGACCTGCCAGGTGCAGCTGCGCTGAGTGGTGATACAGGGGAGGTGGCAGTCTGCACTAACAGTGTGTCCTCTCCTGCTTCTCTTTGCAATCCCCAGGAGAAGATTGAAATCGCCTTCCTGATCTTCTTTGCCATTGAGGCGATGCTCAAGATAATTGCCTACGGGTTTCTTTTCCATACAGACGCCTACCTCCGAAATGGCTGGAATGTGCTTGACTTCTCCATCGTGTCCCTGGGGTAATGTGAGGAGGGGAAGCTGCCGATACTCAGCTTGCCCCAGGCCTCATCCATATCCCATCAGTTAAATCATTTTTTCTAGTGACCACAGTGGGTTTTGGGGGAGCTTGTAGAGTTGGTTTATGCCCTTTTTCCATGTGGCCCCTTTTTCTTGCCCTGCCCTCTCCTCCTGGGCTTCTCTGTAACTCCTGTTTCTTTTTGTCCGACTTCTTCATACCTCTCAGGTCTCCTTGCCCTGGAGAATGTGAGTGGCTTGTGGTCCTTTGGGATTTGGCACACAGGGAGTGGGTCCACTGGGCACCAGGGGGATGGGAGGGCTCCCAGCTGCCTGGCAGAGCAGATTAGATCCCAGCAGATGGGTGCCCAGCAGCGGGTACACCTATGCCAAGAGTGGGTACAACCATGCCATGCTTGGCCAAGATTCATTCTGTGAGTCAGGCTCAACTTGGTTGCGGAGCTCTGACTCTCTAGCACAGATTTCTTAGTCTCCATCCTCATGCCCTTCTCTTCCTTCCTTCACCTCCTCCCCTGCCCTGTGCCCTGGTTCTTATAGGCTTTTCACCATGACCCTGGAGCAGATCAATGCCAAGGAAGGAGGGACTTCAGGTGGGAAAGGTGGATTCGACGTGAAGGCCCTGCGAGCATTTCGTGTGCTGAGACCCCTGCGCCTGGTGTCTGGAGTGCCAAGTGGGTGCTGTTCACCCTGTCAGCATGAAGGGCTAGTGGATGGATACGAACCCCTGTCCCTGGCTGGGATGGGGGGCCACGGGACAGGTTTCACATTGGTGTTGGGCCATGCCCGGCCAGAATATGGGTGCAGAGGAGCTGCAAATTCTCACTCAACCCTACAGCTTGCAGTTATCAACACTGGGGCTTTGCAGGTCACAGCACACATAGCTCCCTCCAGGGTTCAGCATCAGCACCTTTTGGTAGGCTGTGGAAAGGAGGCCAGAGTCTCACTCTAGTTTCTCCACACAGGGATCTCCTTCTCCCATAACTCATGTGAATACAGGCAGGAAGAGAGGAACAGAACAAATGGAGGGGTATGAACCACTCTCCAATAATGTCTGGCAGCTGGCTCTGCTGGGTCTCCCAGCTGCTCACGTGGTGGGTAGAGAAAGGATTTCCTGCTCCAGGGCTTTCAGTCCCACCTCACCTGTGCCAGCTTTTGATGTTGCCCCTCTCTCCTTTTGGCAAGGGGTATTTTGGGGAGTCTGCAGGTGTGGAGAGGCCAGCAGAAGTGTGCAAGGCACGCCCAAGGCTGTTTGGGAGGGGCTGACTTCCTCTCCCTTCTCTCTGGTGTAGGCCTTCAGGTTGTCCTGAACTCCATCATCAAGGCCATGGTACCCCTTCTCCACATCGCCCTGTTGGTCCTCTTCATGATCATCATCTACGCCATTGTTGGGCAAGAGCTCTTCAAGGGCAAGATGCACAAGACCTGCTATTACGTCGGGACAGGTGGGGCTGTGGCAGGCAGCAGCAGGACAGAGGTGTTTGTATGTGGCTGCTCTGGGGACCACAGAGCCTGTGGTCTAGTCCTACCAGCATCAGGCATGGGAACATGGCAGGGAGGAAGGTTATTTGCTAGAGGGCACAGCTCTGGTGATGGTATGTGATGTGAGAAGGTGGTGAATGGCGCCCCTTTTGGAAAGCTTCACCAGGAGGTTGGGAGGTGCTGGGACCTGATCTCCTTATCCTAGCCTGCTGCTTACACCACAGCTTTCCCCCCTCAGATGTGATTGCCACAGTGGAGCCGGAGAAGCCAGCCCCATGCACCAGCTCTGGCCACGGGCGTCATTGCACCATCAATGGCACTGAGTGCCGAAGTGGCTGGCCAGGGCCCAACAATGGCATTACTCACTTTGATAACTTTGGCTTCGCCATGCTGACTGTCTACCAGTGCATCACCATGGAGGGCTGGACTGAAGTTCTCTACTGGGTAGGCTCCAGCAGGCTGGGCATGGTACCCAGCTCAGCACACTGGTGACTCCTTGTCCTGCTTCACAGGGGGCAATTCCCCCCAGTACACAGGACTCCTTAGCAGGGCTAAGGTCTCTCCCTCATTGAAAGACATCCTGTGCCCACCAAGCTTCATACTGCAATCTCCATTCCATCACACCAGGCGCATCTGCATCTCTACTGTGCAGGCATTGCCTGAGCTTCCCTCACTCTCCAGACAGGCAGAAGTGTGTTCTAAGGGTGCTTCAGCTTCCACCTTTGCCTCTGACCTGTCAGGGGATGCCCTGGTCCAGGGGAACCTTTCATTCATAGGAACAGGAGCAGGTAGTTTGAGCTCCAGGGTATCTGGTGCTGGAGTTTTTTAGAAGCCTAGTGGTCTACTAACATTGCTGTCAAACCAGTGAGGCCATAGGGAAGGGCTACGGATTGGGCCCAGACATGGCTGACTGGTGGATGCTTCTCTAGGGCTGTGTCTTGCTGTCCTTGGGAGAATATCTTGATGAGGTTTGGGCTGAACTCTGCTCCCCAAGTACTTGGGTCTGGCTTTATCTCCACTAAGGCTAGGTACAGAGGGGTGAGGATCCAGGACTCAGAGAGGAAGGTTAATGTGCTGCCAGCCCAAACCCTCCTTTTGGAGGGTAAAGCTCCCACAGGCTGTTGAGACATAGGGTAGACAGTGCCTCCCCTTCAGGATGCTTCATCTGCTTTTCTCCTTGCAAGGTGAATGATGCCATTGGGAATGAATGGCCCTGGATCTACTTTGTCAGCCTTATCCTGCTCGGTTCCTTCTTCGTTCTCAATCTGGTGCTGGGTGTGCTCAGCGGGTAAGTGCTGCCCTGTCCTTTCTCTTTGCCAGAAGAAGAATGAGCTGAGCATGGGCCTTAGCTGGTTTTAACTATGCAAGAAGAAAGCCTAGAAAAGTTTCTGTTCCTTAACCTTTCCCATTTCCCTTTCCCTTGCATATTTAGAAACATTGAGCCTTGAGTTACCTGTTGTATCAGCTGCCATGGCCTGGGGCTGTCCAAGACTTTAGCTCAACACTCAACAAAGAAATCTCTCTGTAGCATAAGTAGATGTCAGCAAACACAGACATTATGTGTTTGTACTGCAGTCTGCAAGCACCAGAGGTAAAAGGAGCTGAGCAAAGAGCTCAGTCAGCAGTCCTTACCCCATGAGTGTGTGTCACAAGACACCCATTCTCTTTTCCTGGGTGTCCGTGACATTACTGTCCTATTGTGAGCCTGCATGTTTTTCTTATGGGCAACCTAAGGGCATGTCTTTGATGTGGGTTCAAGAGATCCAAGAGAATTTTTATTAATTTAATTAATGTTTCAACAGTCTAATTGAAATACAACAACCAGTTATCATCGGTCTGGTTAAAATGATCCTAACACTTACATGCCAAATTATCCAGTTCTGCTAATTCCCATGATAACACAGTTAAAGCTGTTATGTACATAGTGTGTCACTCACCCTGGCAGACCTACCTTCTCCCTGTTGCCACGAAAGGGATGTCCTGATTACTTGCCATGTGATGAGCTCATCTTTCCTACATGGAGAGCTTGGGCCAGCTTTCTGCCCCTCCAGATGGGTGGGACCCTGCTTGCTCTGGCATTTAGCAGGACTAGAGATCTCCTGCAGCCTCTGTAACATTGCAGCATCTAGTGTTAGCTTGTCTAGCCACAGCCACCTGCAGCAAGGAGCTCCCAAAGAAGAGCCAGTGATGGGGAAGAAACCCTGCCTGGCATCAAGGAGATGATGATCCCCCATGTTCTTGCATCATGCAACAGAGACAAGAGAAAGGAGAGTCAGTAGAGCAGTCTCTTAGGGTAGGGTATTTCAGGCTTTTATCTTTTTACAAGGACTGGCCTGGGACAGAGCTGGGACACGTGGCCCAGGCTACAGCTTCCGTGCTGTCTCCTCCTAAATCTCACTCTATTGCCTGCCTTGTCCCAGCGAGTTCACCAAAGAACGTGAGAAGGCCAAGTCACGGGGCACGTTTCAGAAGCTGCGGGAGAAGCAGCAGCTGGAGGAGGATCTGAAGGGCTACATGGACTGGATCACCCATGCTGAAGTCATGGACAGTGACCGGGCCAGAGGAGAAGGTACCAGCTCTGCTTGGGCAAAGACTCTTAGTGCAGAGGTTGGGTTCCTAAAATTGAGCTTCCTGGAGGGACAGCAAGGTGGGGAGCCATGCAGAAGTCACAGAGACTAATTTTGTTTGCAAACCTATGGAACAAAATGCTTTGAGTTCTGCAGAACAGTTTCCTTCCTCTTTTTTTCCTTTCCTGAATCATTTTTTTGAATCTGATCCAAACTAGCAGATAACTTGGTCCTTGTGAGAAACCTCCACCTTAGCCACCCTATTTAATATTTGCAGAAAGTAATGGCACCCTGCTAACAAGGCCTAGGTCATCTTTCATTTGCAAAATTCACTTGAAATGGTCATGAGAAGCCATGTGTGTGTGTGCACTTGTGTGTGTAGGGGCAGAGTGCGGGGTTACTAGCTCACATATTAAAAGATACATGAGTTTCCTGACGTTGTTTGACAATTTTGAAAGATTAGACATGGTTCAGGGTAGAAGATGAAAAAAACAGCCATCTAGTTAAGGGTGCGTCAAGGCCTGGGGAGCTCTGGCACTGAGGGGTCTGTGGGTCAGTCATGTCCCCTGCCAGTGCTTTGCAGCCCAGCAAAAGGTGTAGTAACTTCTGATGCCTCAAGCTGAGCTGATACATGTGTGTAAAAGGTCTTGGGAAACAACAGGAAAGATCAAAGTTCACACCTGCAGCCTGTGTTCTTAAACACCTCCTGTTGTGCAGCACTTGTTTAGATCACTATTGATCCCAGTTTTTCTCTGTTCTGGAAGCATCCTGCATGATAGGGGAACCTACCTGTACACTACTGGCTGTTCAGCCTACCCCACTGGGTTGCTGCTGCTCTTGCTGCAGTGCAGGTGTTCCCAGTTCCTCCTATTTATTTGGTTTGCATGGGGCAGTCAAAACCACCTGTCAAGGCTCTCCCTACTGTCTCCCTGGGACTGTGTTTCTTATATTCACTTCAAGTAGGGAAGCTCTTTCAGATGAACTCCTGGGAGAGGTCCCTTCCCTGATGTTTCTCCCAAGGGCTCCAAGGAAAGCCTGCAATGTTGCTCCATCTACAGGTATGATGCCGTTGGATGAAGGAGGGTCGGAGACAGAGAGCTTGTATGAAATTGAGGGCATGAACAAATGGATTGTCTACTTGTGAGTATGCACTGGTTGAACCATCTGCTACCTTGCACATGAGCTTGCACAGTTTCTCTCTTGCCATCCTGGCTGTGCCAGGCTGTCTTGTCAACCACAGGTCCTTTAGGAAAGCTGAGGGCTATGTGTTAAGGAGGAGATACAAACATCCAGGATATCAGACAGCAGGGAATTTTGCTCTGGTATTGGCAAGAAGCCACTTCAGGATAGATTGCCTCTTCACTTTGGAACCAGGCTTCAGGCATTCTCTCCTGCCCCATGCAGCATGTCCTGCGATTTAGGAGCTGTGCACATGGCAGGACACCAGAAGTCACTGCAGGCCAGAAAGGACTCAGGAGGTGTTTGTATCAATGAACTGCAAAGCTTGAGTTAACGTAGCCAATGGGCATGTCCCCTGGTTATGTCCCCTTACCCCAGAGCCCCCAGTTGTTAGTGGGGGTAGCACCATGCATTTCCCCAGAACTCACATGGCCCCACCAATGGCTGACTATCTCAGCCCCTCCCAGGGAAGGACCCTGGATAAGGGAGCAGGGGTAGTTCTACTCTGCTGTCCATAGTCACTGCTCTGGGTACCAGGGCTGGGCAGGACCTTCTGGCCAGCCCTGCATGACCCTTTTGGCCTGTCTTTCTAGCCGCCAGTGGAGGCGTTGGAACCGAATGTTTCGTAGGAAGTGCAGGGATGTGGTGAAGTCCAAGTTCTTCTACTGGCTTGTCATCCTGCTCGTGGCACTGAACACCTTGTCCATTGCCTCTGAACACTACTTACAGCCCGATTGGCTAACAAGGGTGCAAGGTGAGCAAAGAGCACCAGAGTAAGGGAGGGTTCTGGACACCCTGCTGTCATGCAGACATATGCACACATTCTGCATGTCACATTAGCATAGCACAGGGCCTGTTAGACACATTCAAACTTGCTCACACACACAAACACTGCTTACGCACAAGTGTATGTGCACCATCAGCACAGAGCTGTCACACAACGGCATGTGGTACATGCACAGTGTGTACACTTATGCATACAGAGTGTATACTCTTACGCACATGGTCTTGCACAGTGCACACACACCGAGTGCATATATTTACCACTGAACACACAGAGTATACACACCCAGACACTTGCATACAATGTATAGTCACACACATACACACATGCAGTCACACTACATGCACTCACATGAGTACGTACATGCACACACAGAAAACAGCCGTACACACATGAATTCACAGTTCAGCCACATGTACACACACACACAGAGCCCAGCACATACACGCTACATGCAGAGACACATATGTGGACAAACTGCATGCACTGACATGTGTGGTACAAACACACACTCACAAATGCAAGTACACAGTTGTAGATGTGTCAGCCATCTCCTCACCCTTCTCTCCTGGGTGCTCCCTAGAAGAAGGATTTGCTGCAGCTGCCACTCAGGGGTCAGTGGTAGGCAGAGAAGGGAGATGGGCAGTACTGCTCTCATGCTGTGCTATGCTGAGGTTAAGAGGTCCATGCTCTGATGGGCTCGGTCTCCCACCCTAGACAATGCCAACCGGGTGCTGCTGTCACTCTTTGCGGCTGAGATGCTGCTGAAGATGTATGCGCTGGGCCTGCGCCAGTACTTCATGTCCCTTTTCAACCGCTTTGATTGCTTTGTGGTGTGTGCCGGCATCTTGGAGACCATCCTGGTGGAACTCAGCACCCTGTCACCCCTGGGCATCTCTGTGCTGCGTTGCATCCGCCTCCTCCGCATCTTCAAGATCACCAGGTTGGTGCAGGAGCTCTGTGGACTCTGTGAGCTCACTACCCTCCCAAGCCTCACTGGCCTTGTCCCTTCAGAGGGCTGCAGTGTGAGCAGAGGTAGGAGCTCCTGGAAGGAGAGGCAAGCCCAAAGTGGGGATTTCTCCATCCTCAGGATGAGGTCTGGGAGGGGGGAGGAGGACAGAGCGGACGTCTCTGGAAGGCTTCCAGAGGCTCTCTCCTCTTGCTCTGGGTTCTGGTGTGTTGTAAATGGGAGTTCTGTGGGCTAGGACTCCTGGGTTTTCCTTCTGGTACCAACTCACTACATGTTCATCCCCTGCTCCTGTCTGGTGGAGACCTGTGTAGGCAGTGAGATGTCTTGCACACTACACTTGGAGCTTCATTTTTACCTCCTGGGGCCTGGCTGGACAAGTCCTAGCTTCCAGCCCTGTGAGTGGCACTGGGCCAGAGCCCCCTTGCTGGGCTGTTGGTGCAGCTCTCTGGGCAGAGCAGCATGTTCCTGCTGCCCTGATCCTACCTGCAGCCTGCTCCAGTCATTCCCCTCCCACACACTCCTGTCTCTCCCCTCCCCAGGTACTGGACATCTCTGAGCAACCTGGTGGCCTCCCTGCTCAACTCAGTCCGCTCTATCGCCTCTTTGCTCCTCCTCCTCTTCCTCTTCATTATTGTCTTTGCCCTGCTGGGCATGCAGCTCTTTGGAGGCAAGTATGACTTTGAAGACATGGAGGTGTGGCGCAGCACTTTTGACAACTTCCCCCAGGCCCTCATCAGTGTCTTCCAGGTATGGACTGTGGCAAACAGGGCATAGGGGTGGGAGACAGGATGCTTGGTTCTTGCCTGGCCTGTGTGTCTCCTGGCGAGAGCCGAGGCTTAGGAGAGAGAGGTGGATTTGCAGGAGATGGTGTGGCTTTGAGGCTGGAGCACAGAGATAAGACTGGGGTCATGGGAGGCAATGCCAGTTCAGAGCTGGAGGAGTGAGATGGGATCAGGCTGTGGGATTCTGTCCTGCTCTGGTGCAGGTGCTCTGTAATTCTTATTCCTGCCTCACGTTATCCCTGCTCTGCTCCCAGATCCTGACGGGAGAGGACTGGAATTCAATCATGTATAATGGGATCATGGCCTATGGGGGCCCATCCTTCCCTGGCATGCTGGTCTGCATCTACTTCATCATTCTCTTCGTCTGTGGAAACTGTATCCTCCACCTGTGAAGTCAGGTCCAGGCTTCCTGTCCCCTGGTACAGTGACCCCATACCATCACTGAAAGGGGCTGTGCAGGGGCAGATGAAAGGGGGGGCTGCCTTAACCCTTTCAGTGCTGAACAGGCTTCAGGGCTTGCACTGGTGATGTTTGGGGTCCAGAGGCTGGAGGAAAGCATACCACAGGGGCAGGTTTCAATGACTGACAGGCAGATCTTCAGGCATCAGTCAATGCAGAAGCAAGACTGAGCTGGAGAGCTGAGCCAGGAAAGGGATGGGTCAGTCAGCCAAGGGCTCAGCACATGCAGGGAAGAGGGATGTGTGCAGGGTCAAGGATCACCAGGCAGGTGTGTCTCAAGGGCTCAGCTCCAGGAATGTTTTTCAGGGCAACCTGGAGATCATGGGCCATATGGCCATATCCTTCAAAGGGGAACCATCTCCCACATGTCCTTAGCGCTGTACCTTCAGATATCCTCCTCAATGTTTTCCTGGCTATCGCAGTCGATAACCTGGCTGAGGCTGAGAGCCTGACCTCAGCCCAGAAGGCCAAAGCAGAGGAGCGCAAGCGGCGGAAGATGTCCAGGTGAGTGACATGGTCCCTGGCAGTGGGAGCTCCTAAACCAGGAGCTTTGGAGCACGAGGACACATAGCATTGGTGGCGCCTCTGCCTTGGGTTAAGTTTCCTCTCCTCTCCTCTCCTCTCCTCTCCTCTCCTCTCCTCTCCTCTCCTCTCCTCTCCTCTCCTCCAGAGGTTACCCAGATAAGTCTGAAGATGAGAAGCAGCTTTTAGCAAAGAAGCTTGAGCAGAAAGCAAAGGGAGAAGGGATTCCCACAACAGCCAAGGTCAGTGCTGGTAAGGCCAGGACTTGGAGAAGTCCTGGTGAAGGACCAGGTAACTTCAGCCACCAGCCAGGACTGACAGTGCCTCAAAGGCTTGGAACCGACCTGAGTCTGGACACTGCTGGGCCAGAATGACCCTCACCTTAGCATCCTCTGGTGATGGGGCCTCTCTGGGACCCTGGCAGGACCTGCTGCCTGGTGGAACCCCAGAGCTGGATGTTCCCATCCTTTTTTTGCTGGGGAGTCTTTTCTGTGATTTTCCTTTCCTTTTCCTTGGACACAGCCAGTTGGCAGCAGTTGAAGCAGACTGGTGTACACCAGCGTGGAAGGGAGCAGGGCAGGTCAGCAGCATCCCAGACTCACATCCACACATTCTCGGTGTTCACACCAGCACTCCCTGTGCACAGAGCCTTCTGCTCAACCAGGATGACTGTGTGCTGAGCTGCCTCTTATGAGCACCTGGCCTGCAGCTCTTTCCCTCTCCCGAAATACTCCACAGGAATCGGCTCAGGAGTCACTCCATGTTTTGGTCCACCCATTGTACAGATGCAAGGCCTGGGGCTCTTGATCAGCACATATTTCCCTGTCCATTCCTCTTGGTTTTGCTCTTTGCTCAGATTGCAACATCCCTGAAATTTTTCCCCCGCACTGCTTCAGGGAACCATGTGCTGCATGCTGTATGGGCAGCACACAAAAAACCTGCTTGCACTACATGGCTTCCAGGCTACTGGGGTCTGGCCAACATACAGTGTTCATCAGCAATATTGGCACACTCAGCTGCCTGTCTTCTTCTTTGTCTCTTCCTTGTTTCAGTTAAAAGTGGATGAATTTGAATCCAACGTCAATGAGATCAAAGACCCCTACCCTTCTGCGGACTTCCCAGGTAAGACTTGTCCCTGGAAGGAGAGCAGGAAGGCTGGGGAGACATTGCAGGGGATGGTACCACCACCCTGGCTGTGTGAGGGGTGAAGGATGCAGTCACCCCTCACCAGCCTCAGGGCAGTGAGATCTTTCTAGCACAGGAGCCAGATCAGGATCACAGGATCCACCACAGGATCACATTCCCTCTCCCTCTCTGGGTGACCTTTTCCTTTTCCCTCTCTGTGGCCACCCTGTAGGTGATGATGAGGAAGACGAGCCTGAAATCCCTCTGAGCCCTCGACCACGTCCTCTGGCAGAGCTACAGCTGAAAGAGAAGGCTGTGCCTATGCCTGAAGCCAGCTCCTTCTTCATCTTCAGCCCCACTAACAAGTAGGCACACACCCTTCTCCTGGCATGACAGAACCAGGGCTGGCTTGGGTACCTCCAGCACCAACCCTTCCCCATAGGGACTTGTGCATAACAGCCAGCCCTGGAGGTAGCCAGCTCACTGGGACAACACAGTCTTCTCCATGGAAGAGCTAGCACAGGCATCCCTTCATGTTCAGGGCCCTCCTGTTCTCAAGGTTTAGCCATAACCCTCCTTCAGGCTATTGCAGCCCCATCTAATATCCCTCTGGCCCCACGGCAGTGTCTCATGCCATCCCTGTCCTCTGCAGGTTTCGAATGCTGTGCCACAGAATTGTCAATGCCACCTGGTTCACCAACTTCATCCTGCTCTTCATCCTGCTCAGCAGCATCTCGCTGGCAGCCGAGGATCCCATCCGGGCTGAGTCCTTCCGCAATCAGGTGCCCACATGGCTCCAGAGGGATGGAATAGGTGGGAAGACTGCACAGAGACCCTCATTACTCCAGTAGGCAGAGACCTGCTTGCCGGGCATTGTGCCCAGGCAGGTTTTGGTACCTGTGATTTTTTCTCCCTGTGAGAGACTTCTATGCAGAGAATAGGAGTCTCACTAAGATCTCCCTGTTTCTCTTCTGGTCTCCAGGAAGAAAGTCTTCTAGCATACCTTCTTACCCTACTCTTGTTTTGTATCCAAGGAAGAATTAGTCTGAGGGACTAAAACTCCTGTGTTTAGCCTTGTCTATGGGAGGGCAATACCTTCTGGGAGAGGAGGCTGGTTATGTTATCCTCTCAGTAGATGATAGGCACAAGGTATTACTGCTTCATGCCTTAGCTTACTTCTGGGTCAAGAGGCCCACCTGCCAGGGATGCAAGATTATCTTGGTTCAAAGTTGTAGTAGTTTACTGGGGATAGGGACATCCTGTGAACCAGCAAACTGGGCCACTGGTGTGTGCAGCACCCTGAAATGCTGCCTACATGGAGCAGAGGTAGCTGCAAGTCTAGTCATTCAAGGCATGTATGGGTCTGCACTGTTGCAGTGTCTGGCAGGGAATGTAGGGTCTGACAGGGAAACAGTTTTCCAGGGCACTCAATACTTTTGGGGATCAGAAGCTTTCAGGTGAATCAGGTGAAGCCTCATTCACTTGCAAACTAAGAGCTTGGTCTTAGACTGCAAGTTTGACCATGCACTGGGGAAAATCAGCAAAGCTGAGGGAAGTTCATGGATCTTCTTAGCACCAAGTTTGCAGGCTCTGTTTAGCTAGATGGGCTCTCCCATTCACAGAGTGGAAGGCAAACCACAACACCAGGACATTTGAACACACTGGAGCATTTCTCATGTCACCAAAATCTCACCAATTTCTGGTACTTCTGTCTCCAGATTCTTGGATATTTTGACATTGGCTTCACCTCTGTCTTCACAGTAGAAATTGTCTTGAAGGTGAGTCCCTCTGCCCCCATAGCCCTGACTGTGCACAGCCCTTCCAGCTGCCAGCAAGGAGGGGATGACTATGCGTAGGCAGATCCACATAGGCAGACCATGAGGAGTGGGCATGTCAAGACCTGGAGCATGCGTCTAAACTGGGTTCTGGCTATGGACAGTCAATCTTTTTGGCAACAAGCTCCAGGCTTGGAACTTATCCAGTTCCACAAGTTCCAGGACCCAGTGGGGAAAAGCTTCTGGCTGAGCCTCAAGTCTCTGCTTTTCCTGCAGTCTAGGGGGTGTGTGGCCTGCCCCAGGGGCCATGTGTCCCCTGTAGTGAGATCAGGCAGCCAAGTCAGCTTTGCCATGACACAAGCACAGATGGGGCATGGCACCAGCATTTTCTTCAGACATCCCTTTAAGAAACACTTTGCAAAAGAGAAAGCAGTGAAAAGCTGAGGAGGGAAACAGTAATTCAAACAGCTGTTGAGTGCTGCTCCCACTGTAGTCTCTTTGCTTTTCTCTTCTTTAATTTGCTGAATGATTAGGAAATGTTATGTCTCCAGCCAGTACAGCATGGAGGATTTCCAGCTCACCTGAAGCCAGCTCCCTGCCTGGCTCCAGAGCAACATGTCTGAGCAGGATAGGGTCCCAGCCCACAGGTCTGTGAGAAGTCCCTCTTGCTACATCTGTCCCAGGGCTGTAGAGTAACCATGTCCCTGAGCCTTGCCTGGCCTCTGTACTAAACTCCCTCTGCTCCCCAGATGACAACATATGGTGCTTTCCTGCACAAAGGCTCCTTCTGCAGGAACTCATTCAACATCCTCGACCTGCTCGTTGTCGCTGTCTCTCTCATCTCCATGGGAATTGAGTAAGCACCTCCATACTACACAGGGGTCAGCACTGGTCTCTTTAGCCAGACAGGCCAGCTTGGGTGCTGCAGTTCTCCAGGTTAGATGGAGAGGGAACAGCCATCCCCTGGGGTGTTAACCATGTATTAGTGCCCATAAAGTGTCTGTTGCCACTACACTGAGAAGAATAGGGGATAGATGGCTGGGAGGCAAGGAGAAAAAACTCTTTCAGTGTCAAAGTCAAACATCCAAGCAGAAATTCAAATTGGAATTGCTTCTCCAGCCACCAGTGTCCTTTGGCCTTGTGTAGCATGATGGCTTAGTGACATCTACATGTCTCAGCCATCCCTCTCTGCTCACCCCTGATCTCGGCCTGGTCTACCTGGTTGCTTGGCGGGTTCATGCCAGGCTGGCCTGGGCAGAAGAATTGCCCCTTCTCTCTCTGCCTTTCTCTTCAGGTCCAGCGCCATCTCAGTGGTGAAGATCCTCCGGGTGCTGAGAGTACTGAGGCCTCTGCGAGCTATTAACAGGGCAAAGGGGCTGAAGGTAAGAGGGAGGACAGGGACGGTTCTCCTCAACCCATGGGAATCCCTGTGTGAGGTTATGTGACAGGCTCCACACTCTTTGTGGTTTGCCAGGCTGAGAACTGAATTCCACCCCCCTGTGAGATGTAGTATGTAGAAGGGGCTTACCTGATCCCACTGTCCTTGGTAGGACTCTGCTTTAACCTGCCCTCTCTTCCTGGGTCCAGTCCCTGCAGTGAGTGAGAGGGAGGGCTGGGGGAACCTCCCCCAGAAGTGCTCACATGTGCTCTGTCCTCACCTTCCACAGCATGTGGTCCAGTGTGTGTTTGTGGCCATCAAGACTATTGGCAACATTGTGATCGTCACAACGTTGCTGCAGTTCATGTTTGCCTGCATTGGGGTCCAGCTCTTCAAGGTGAGAGATGTCCTCTACAGGCAGAAGAGATGTCCTCCTGCTCACGGATGCTCTGGACAAACTCTTTTAGCCATAACCCTCAAGGGAAGCTATCTCCCAGTGTTGGGGTTAGCACAGGTCATATTCTAAAAGGAGACCTGCCTGCACCAGACATCCAGGGATAAGAGTGAACTGGTGGGAGGGATGGCAGGGAACACCCAGGTAATTGTGGGGTCCGGACAACACACACAAAGCGACCAGTTCCCTCTCCCCACATACTGCCTCAGTTTCTCCTCCCTAAGATGACAAGTGCTTATGACTTCCATTAGCACTTTGGATGCACCTTTTCTACAGGAGCACCCTTGCTGTCTGGACCCTGGCTGCTCCCTGGGACTATTCTTAGCAAAGGCAGAGCCAGCCCTGGCTGAGGTCAGCTTTGTTCTAATAATTGGGCTTAAACTCCCAGCCAATGTGGGGAGAGCTCTCAGGATTCCCTGCAAACTCAACAGAGCTGTCAGCATATATTAGATTTTAGTTACTGCTATAGTTACTTCTTCATTCCCTGTTTTCCAAATAGTTGGCTACCAGACGGAATGAGTAGGCTCTGGGCCCTGGAAAATTTGTTTCCACTACAGTACTAGGCAGCTTTTGTTTGTCTCAACCTAGAATTGACCACAGGGTCTGCCATGGCCCCTGAGACACCCCCTGAGCTCAGGACTGGGTTGTGTTGACAACCCAGTGTGAAATGGGAAAGGATGATTCCCAGTGGAGCGGGAAAACCTGCAGTGCTGTGTGGCACATGTCAGAACTAACACAGACGCAGGGTGGGGATTGAGTGTGATCTGTGAAAAAGTCAAACTTCTCCAGGGCTTCTGAAGTCCCAGCAAAATCATAGTGTCTCCTGATCTCTGTTCAATGCAGGGGAAGTTTTACAGCTGTACAGACCCATCCAAGTTGACGGAGAAGGAGTGCAGGTAAGAGCTCTGGGCAGCACAGCCCAACTGGGTACCCTGGTGAGGCAGAGGCCAGGGAGGTGAAAGCTGGGGAGCAGATCACTTGTGTTGCTGCAAGGGGATATTGCAGTCAAAAGTGGGGTTTGATGTCTCGTGCTGCTCTCCCTTGCCCTGGTGTAAATTGGGAATAAGCCCAGGGCCATCCTCCCCTACCAGGCTCCAAGCAGCCCTTGGCCTGTGCTGCACCAGGCAGGCAGGAGGAGGCATGGCCCTGTAAGCATTGCATCCCTCCCACTGCAGGGGCCATTTCATCACCTATGTGGATGGGGACCCAACGCAGATTGTGATGCTCGAGCGCAACTGGTTGCACAATGACTTCCACTTTGACAACGTCCTCTCGGCCATGATGTCGCTTTTCACTGTCTCCACCTTCGAGGGCTGGCCGCAGTGAGTCTGCAGGCAGGGGCATAGGCCTAGACCTGTGCTGGAAGCAGGTTGTTGCCACCCGGCTCAGTTTAACAGCCATGAGCTGAGATGACTTTTCCAAGGAAAGAAAAGTTGCCCAGGCCAAGGAGCAGGGCTAACCCTTCCGGTGGGGGCTGTAGGGCAGACAGGGCAGCCTTAGCAGCCCTATTCCACCTCTATTGGATTTGGGATGTCCCCAGAGCTCTCTGTGTCCTTCAAGAAAACGCATTCTTTTTCTCCCAGTCAGGGTCTCTGTTGCTTCCCTGTCCCTCCTGTAGGCTTCTGTACAAGGCCATCGACACTAATGCTGAGGATACGGGCCCTATCTACAACTACCGGGTGGAGATTGCAATGTTCTTCATCATCTACATCATCCTTATTGCCTTCTTCATGATGAACATCTTTGTGGGCTTTGTCATTGTCACCTTCCAAGAGCAGGGGGAGAGCGAGTACAAGAACTGTGAGCTGGACAAGAATCAGGTACTGGGACTTCTGGGGCAGGTGGAGATGAACAAGCCCTGGGTCCTGCTGCTTCTGGTTTAGGGTGAACTGGGCCTGTTCTGGGTTCTAGCACTTCTGGGGCAGCCTGAATTTGATCGGCCCTTATTGCTGGCACTGCTGGAGCAGGGTGAATTGAAGCTGCACGAGGTCCCAGCACTCTGGGGCAGGGTCAGTTGGACTAGTGCCCAATACAAGGACTCCGGCCACAAAACAAGCCTGATGAGAACCAGGTAATGGCTTTCCAAGGGCAGGGCAAAGTGGACCAGAACAAGGGACTGGGCTTTCTGGTTCAGGTGGGGTGCCCAGACTGACCTAGAGCAGAGGGCTGGAGACATCAGGGGAGATAGAAGCAGCAGTGAGACCAGCATCAGCAGTCATGCTGCACATGCTGATGAGGAGTGGCCAATACACCAGAGGGCTGTGCTGCCATTCAGAGAGACCTGGACAGGCTGGAGAGTTGGGCGGAGAGGAACCTCATGAAGTTCAACAAAGGGAAGTGCAGAGTCCTGCACCTGGGGAGGAATAACCCCATGCACCAGGAAAGGCTGGGGGTTGACCTGCTGGAAAGCAGCTCTGCTGAGAAGGACCTGGGAGTGCTGGTGGACACCAAGTTACCATGAGGCAGCAATGTGCCCTTGTAGCCAAGAAGGCCAACGGTGTCCTGGGGTGCACTAGGAAGAGTGTTGCCAGCAGGTCGAGGGAGGTGATCTTCCCCCTCTCCTCAGCCCTGGGGAGAGCACATCTGGAGTACTGTGTCCAGTATGAGGAAAGGCTGAGAGAGCTGGGTCTGTTCAGCCTGCAGAAGAGAAGACTGAGAGGGGATCTTATCAATGTATACAAATATCTAAAGGGAGGGTGTCAAGAGGATGGGGCCAGACTCTT
>NW_020447637.1:0-27827 GCF_003343035.1 Apteryx rowi
CAAGATTCCCTGTCCCATTTAGCAGTGAGGCCACATTTTCCTTTCTGTTCTTTGATTCTTACTTGAAGCAACAGCAGCTCATCTTCATGCCCTTGACATGCCCTGCAAGTGTCAGTGCTAGGGGACTTTTTCTTCCCTAACACCAAGCCTATGACCCTGGACAATATTGCTAAATGCCTCCTTTGCCTCTCCCTTCTTGCCCTTCTGTCCTGCCAGGACTCCCAGACCCAGTACAGGTGGTCTCCCAGCAATGCAGCTCATGGTGCCCCCCCCGTCCTTTGTCATCATCCTCTCTCAGGAGCACCACTGGGTGCATAACTCCCTGCGAGGGTGTGGAGAGGAGCTGCTGGAGGTCTCCTCTTCTCATGCCTGCTGCCCCAGCTCTACCCTGGCATGACCCCACAGGTTCTGCCCTGGGTCATCTTATGTCTCCATTAGCTCTCCTCTGAGACCACGTAGGGACCCTCAGCGCATAGCTCTGCTTGGAGATGGCCACCACAGACTGCCTGCATGGTCCCAGGAGATCCCAGCAAGGCTGTGCTTGGAGGTGAGGCTGTGATTGTCCTCAGTCAAAGTAGACAGGATGGTCTGTCTGGGGGCCAAGGGGAGGAAAGAACACAACGCAACAAGGAGAAGATGCAGTAAGGGAAATTTCAAAAGAATTGAAGGAAAATAATAAAGAAATAATCATGGTAGTTGAGTAGCAATGGGGGAAGGGCCAGCATATGGCAGGGCCCTTCTGCATTTTTTTTGTCCTCAGCAAGCATGATGAATATTGCYTCTTCCATGTCACTAATCAAGTCCTTGAACAGGACAAGTTCCTGGAGAGACCCCYCCATGGTGCTCCACTTCTCCCTGGCCTCCAAGAAGAATACCACGCATTCACCACTGCCCTCTGAGCCTCATCATCCCACAAGTTCTGTAGCCATCTGGTTGTTCACCCATCTAGGTGGTAAATTTCTAAATTGTACTCCACAAGGATATTGTGGGAGACAGTGTCAAACACCTTGCTCAAATCAAGTCGAAAGGCATTTTCTGCTCTCCAAACACAAGTGCACTTATTTAATCCTAGAAGGCAATCAGGTGGTGAGGCACAATTTACCCATGGTAAATCCATGCTGCCTCTTCCCTATCACCTTCTTCTCCCTCATGTGCCCAGAAATGAGTGGACTCACTCCATGACACACTCCTCAACCAATTGAGGCTGAATGGCCTGTCATTCCCTGGGTTGCCGTCTGGGCCTTTCTTGAGAGTGGATGTAACATTTGCCTTTCTGCAGTTAGTGGGACCTCACCCCATCTCCACGACCTTTCAAGGATGACAGAGGGCAGCCTTGCTATGACAGTGGCCAGCTCTCTCAATGTCCTTGGGTGCAGCCGTTCCAATCCCACTGGCTGGTAGGGGTGGAGTTCTTGCAAGTCATCCCTCACTCAGCCCTCATGCACTGTTGGTTGCTTTTCTTGTCTGGAGCCCTGACTCTAGGCACAACAGCCCAGGAGACCTTGTTGCTGAAGACGGAAGTCAAAAAGGCACTGAGCTCCTCAGACCTACCTACATCTGCTCTTACTAGATTCTCTGCCCCCTTCAGCAAAGGGCCAACATTTTCCTTTTATTCTTTACTGTTCCTGAAGCAGTAGCAGCTCTTCTTTGATGTCCCCTGCCAGTGTGTACCCTCTGAGAGCTTTGGCTTCCCTAACACCATCCCTATTTCAGTGGACACAATTTTTGAATTCTTCCTTTGCTGCATATTCCTCCTTCCGCTTCTTGTATGCTGCCTTATTGCCCTGGAGCTGAGCTGTGAGTTCCCATTTTATCCTGGTTTCCCCTTCTCATGCTGTTTGCCTCTACCAAGAAAAGATCCATGATCTCTTCAAGCACTTGGAGGCTACTACTGTACCGCCCTTTGCCTCCATTTCACCAGGCTGAAGAAGCCCAGGTACCTCAGCCTCTCCATACAGGCCAAGTACTTCAGGCCCCCAACCCCATCTTGGAAGACTCCTCTGGACCCCCTCCAGTTGCTCCCCGTTCCTCCAGCACTGGCAGCCCACACTGGGACACACTATTGCAGATGAGGCCACACCAGTGCTGTGTTGAGGGGGGGGTGATAACTCTGCTTCCCTGGGTGGCCACACTCTTCCTGAAGCAGCCTCGTGTGCAGCTGGCCTCAGTTGCAGTGAGCGTGCACCACTGGCTCATATGGCATCCCTCGTAATGTCCAGGCCCTTCTCCTCAGGGTCACTCCTCTGATGGTCAGGTGCCAGCCTGTCCTGATGCATGGCCTGTTCTGTCCCCCAATGCAGGACGTGCCACTGCTCCTTGTACAACAGCATGAGGTTTCTGTTGGCCAAATCCCCAAGTTTCTCAAGGCCCCTCTGGACTGAAGCTCCCTTGTGTCAGCTGTAAATGAGTGTGTGCAGATGGCTCATCCTGTCCTGCGGTGCCTCTGACAGGATAACAGCAGGAGGACCTGCAGGACACTGCACATAAAAAAAGGAGGTAGTTGTTTAAAGGGACTGCTGGCAAAGGTAGGGATCACCATGGCAAGCATCTCAGAAAAGCCAAGTGAATGTACACAGAAAGCAAGTCCAGGGTGAATGGGGAAAGGGTAAACAGGGGTCAGCTGACTTCATGGGTGGGTATCACGATGTTAAAGGAGAAGAACTTGGAAGTTGGAAAAGAGGGAAAATGGAATAAAAGGTGAAGCAAAAGAAAAATCATGGCTACTTGGGGGTACCTGCCAAGCACTCCTGAAACTGAATGACTCTGACTGGAGCAGGACAAGGAACATGCAGTTGATCGGGTCATATTTGTGTCTGACATATTTCTATGGTCACGGGGAAGCTGAAGGTTTTCCCTAATGTCAAAAGAGAAGGTGCAGTGTGGAAGGAAATGCAGAATCTTTCCGGCTAGAAAGGACCTCAGGATATCCCAAGCCCAACCTCCTTCCCACAGCACAGTCAGCTGTCAGGTCCAGATTTCTCGGGGCTTTACTCATTGAGGACTTGAAAACCTCTGAGGATGGAGATGGCAAAGCCTCTCWGGGCAACCTGCCCCAGTGCTTGACTCTCTGGATGGGTCAATGTTTTTTCCTTATCCCCAGCCTGACAGCTCTTGTTTCAGCTAATACCATTGGGCCTCATCCTCCCATCATGCACAGCAGTGAAGAGCCTGGCTCCATCTTCTTGATGACATCCTGGTGGGTATGGGGAGGCTGTTATTAGGTGTCACCAAAGCCATCCCTTCTCCAGGCTGAACAAACACAGCTCCCTCACCTCCCAGAGTGACAAAGTCAACATTACCTGTGTGTGCCTAGGAGCTTTAAGGCTCTTCCAGTCCTTCTGAATATTGTTGGATCAGCAAAGGACCTCATGGATGTTAGAGTGCAATCACCCTTGTGCCATGACTTTCTGCATATGTCACACTCATTTGTCATCGTGTTGTAATGTACAGGTGTTGTAGGCTGTGAAGAGGGCTCACTCTGGACAAGCAGTCACTCATAATGAAACCTTGAACTGAAAATCTTTCAGGCCCAAGAGGCAACCTCTCACCACTAGGAGGGGCTGGCTCTGGGGAGGCCATGTCAGGTGCTAACCCACGTGCAGAAAAGGATTTGCTGCCTGCAAGAATTGCAGTAGCTCTCGCCAGAGAGGACAAAATCACCCAATCATTCAGGCTGGAGGGGACCTTAGGAGGTTCTAGTCCAACCTCCTGCTCACTTAGGGATCAACACTGAATTCACAGCAAGTTCTTGAGGGCTTTGTCCAGCTGCATCCTGCAAGCCTCCAAGAAGAGAGAGTCCATAACCCCTCTGGACCCCACTTCAAATGCTTCATGGTCCTCATTGATTTTTCTACCTTCTATACAATTTTGACTGCACTTGTTTCAGCTTATAGCTGTTGCCTCTCATTCTCCTGCCATGGATTCCTGTAAAAACTTGGTTCATTATCAGTGGCAACCTTGAGCTGGGAAGCTGTTATGAGTCCTCCCCAAAACCTTCCCTTCTCTACGCTGAACAAACCCTGTTCCCTCAGCATCTCTTCACAGGGCAAGGGCCCAAGCCCCCAGGCACCTTGGGGGCCTGACACTGGACTCAATCCATGTGATCAACAATGGTCTTCTACAGGCAGCACCAACAGGATGCAGTATCTAGAGGGGCTCTAACAAGTGTTAAGTAGAGGGGGATAATCACTTCCCTTAATCTCCTGGCTGTGCTCCTGTTCTTGCAGCCCAAGATGCTGTGGCCTCCTTTGCTGCCAGGGCACGCTGCTGGCTGATGTTCATCTCGCTGCCCACAAAGACTGCCAGGTCCTTTTTCTGCAGAGCACTCCCCAGCCCATATCACTGCACGGTGTTGGTCTGCCCCAGGTGCAGGACCTGCATTTCTCCTTGTTGAATTTCTCAAAGTTCCTGGCAACCCATTCCTCCTGCATGTTGCAGTCCATCTGAATGGCAGCCCTCAAACATATGACTCTTTCTCCTGATGAGGTTTCATCTATACATGTGATGAGTGTTGCATCCTCCAGGTCACTGATGAACCCGTTAGACAGGACAGGTCCCAGTGTAGACCCCTGCATACTCTACCTTTACCTGGCTTCCTGGTAAAGCATGACCCATTCAAAAAAAAAAAAAAACCCCTCTGAGCTCCATCATCCAACCAGCTTTTTACCCACCCAGTTGTCTACTCAACTTATCATAATGCCTTATTGTATTCCTCATTGCCCTCACAATCTGGGACTCCACTATTCTATAGTCAGTGCAGCCAACATTTCCACAGATTATCACATCCCTGATCAGTTCCTTTTATTAGTACCAGATCCAGGTGAGCGTCACCCAACTTGGCCCATCAGGGAGCTGTGCTTAGAAGCTGTCGCTGACACCCTCCAGAAATCTCCTGGACTGCTTGCACCCTCCTGTTTGCCCTTCCAATGAATGTCAGCGAGATTAAAGTCCCCCCAGAAGAACCAGGCCCTGTGACCCACTGACTTCCTCAGGTTGCTTAAAGGAGACTGCATCCACCTCCTCACCCTCATCGGGGGGGGGGGGGTGTAACTCCCATCACAACATCGCCTTTGCTCTGATCCTCACCCCACAAGCACTCACGCAAACCCTTGTCCATCCCATGCAAGAGCCTCATCCATCTGAGCTGTCCCTTCACCCAAAGGGCACCCCCCCCCCGCTCATCTTCCCTAAACATCTTGCCTGCAGAGCTTGTACCCTGCCATCACAGCCCTCTGGTCATGTTAATGGTCCCCCTGCATCTTAGTTATTCCAACCATGTTTTAGGCCTGTGACAGCTTGTGCATCTCCATCTGCTCCTCTCTGTGCCCCAGGATAAATGCACTTGGGTATACTGGGGTTGCAAATCCTCAACTGTGGCACAGAGAACAGATCTGCAATGGTCAAACCTGTTAGCAAGAGCCAAAGACACTGTGTGCGCAATGGCCCCGCTTCAGAGCAGAGACATGCTGGCCTAGATAGCAGGTGGCAATGTAATGGTGAAAGGAGGTTCCCACTGAGAGAGCAAAGCCTGCAGTGCCCAAGGCCAGGGAGAAACAGAGCTGGGCTGTGCAGGAATGGCAGGAGAGGTGTTGGCTGCCTGAGCTGATTTGTAGCACCTTGGGCCTGTGACAGAGGTGAACCAATCTCCAGGCAGAACAAGGTGCCACTGAAGAAGTCCTCGGCACTGGGCAGCATGTGATTTGGCACCCTGAGGTCATCATTAGCCCAGTCCCTGTTCATATCGCCCTGGGGTGAGAAGAGGTTCAGGAGGAGGAAAGCTAGAAGGTTTTAAGGGTGCAGAGACTAGAGCAGAGACCTTGGTGGGATGTGCCTCTCCCATTTATGAAGCACGYTTGGCTGTAGATCGGAGRGACTTGGCCTAAAGGCAGTGGTGGGATCCAGTTGTTTGGGCACWGGTAGGAAACCATAGTTGCCTTGGGGCACTTGACCAGCAACCACTCCAAAGGGGCATGGTTTTCCTAGAGGTCCCGTAGTGTGTCTTCTAGAGACATGTGGTTGTGCCAGACCCCCCCCAGGCATCCGACATGGCCCTGCAGGCCTATTTCTATGTCACTGAACCAAGTGCCAGCACTGGACAACATCAGCTCTTTTCAGTGTCGGGATCTGCATGTGTCTCAGCATCGTAGTGAGTGGAGCTCTGGTAGCAGTGGGCATCTAGTATCATTGCAGGTGGCCAAAGCAACTCCCCACCTGGACCCACCTCATGTTCTAGAAGGATGTAGGTGTCACACTTGCTCCATTAGAGCAAGCAGACACTGGCACATGTCCTCCAGCACATCTGTCTCTTCCAATGTCACCAGGTGTTTGTGTGTGAGCAGCTGACTCCCACCCTCCATCTCAGGTGATTATAATGGGAGCTTAGACAAGGAGCTCCCATGCAGACATCTGTGTTGTGCACACTTCAGTTTTTTGCAAGGGGAATCCCACCTCCTCTGTGTTTGTGGAGTTCAAAGGAGGGATCTGCAACCCACTGCATCTCAGGAGCTTCTAAACGGACATGTGATGCCCAGATTGACTCATCTGAATGAAAACCTGAACCATGGGTGAATGACCTCCATTCTTGTCCGATTCTAGGTGTCCTGCCTAGTTAAGACATGGGAATATGGATTTCCAGGGTGCGATGTTTCCACCTCTCATAGATAACCATCCTCTCATGAAACCATCCTCTGATGAAACAAGGGACAATGCTGTAACTGGTCTCTCTCTGCTGTTTAGAGAGGGACCATCAGTGATTATTTTAGTTAGTTCCAGTGAACATTTCCCAGGAGGAGGGAGCACAAGGGACAGAGAAATTCATGATTTCAGCTGGGCCTCTGCTCCTGAGCAGGGCCAGGCTCCGGGGATGGAGGGAGTTCATGGCAACTGGGCAGCACTGCCCAGACACAGCTGTGTGCAGGAGCAGCTCCTCTGCAAAGAGCAGCAGGGATCTGGGCACTGCCTGCTGCTGCTGACATGAGAGGAGACAAGACAGAGAGAAGTGGAAGGCAGTGTGGAGTGGGAGGAGAGAGGAGAGCTCCTTGTGGGAGAAATCTTCACAGCCCCTGACACAGTAAGTCTCTGGCTGCAGTGCAATGCTACTGAAGTTCCTGGAAGGGTCTTCTAAACCTGTTCTGTCCCATGACTGATAGTTTTTTTAAGGATCACTCTCCTTTGCAGAGGAGGGGGAGATGCTTCAGAGCAGGCATTCCCTGCCACACCACCACAGGGACAGGGCATGCTGCTACTTTCTCCAAAGGACGGCTGCAGGGCTGTGAAGCTGGGATATGCACCCAGGTCTGCCCAGGGCTGTGATTCAGAGCAGTGTCCCTGCGCTGCAGAGGAAGGTGCAAAAAAAGGCTACTTGAAAGGGAAGGAGCTTTCCTTCCAGGGCTTTCAGTTTCCTAATGTTGGCAGGGAGAACAAAGGAAAGAGTTTTGTGGTTTGGCAAGGAACTGGGACTCACTRACCTTCCYTCTCAGRSATCAGKWGGTCTGTGAGAAAGCTCAGCAAACCCTTTCAACCCCACCTCCACCTACAGCAGCACCAGCAGCACCTTTATGGACTTATCAGGGCTAATGTGACCTGCTCCTTAGGACCTGTGAGCACAGAGATGCCCTGGACAATGCCCTGATCTTGGAGGTTTCTGTAGGGCAGAACTGCACAGAGAGGGTGGGACAGGGTCTGTGAGCACTGACAGGGAAAAGATGCTGGGAGAGAGAAAGCTCCAGGCATCAGGAACAGCCTCAGGCAGTAGAGATGGGCAGGGAATGAGAGGGACCTGCCAACAGAAATGTCATGGGAGGATGGATTTGGGCAAGTCATGGTCAGTGGTCAGTCCCTCTGATGCAGACACCTTCCTCTGAGCAAGCTCCCTGTGCCTCCTCTCCCACCCGGCAGAGCCTTTGCCCTGAGAGCCATGGGGTCCAGGGCATGAGCTGCCTTCTCTGCAGCCAGCCCTCTGGCAGAGAAGAGGTGCCTGACAAAGGGACCAAGAGTGACTGCCCTGTGATGCCACTGTCTGCGAGGCGGCATGCCTAGCAGTTAAGGTGAAGGCTTTCCTGAGTTCCCATCTGTCTCTCTCTTCTCACACAGCTGTCTCATAGCACCTCTGTGATATCTCAGAGACAAATGGGGAAGGTGCAGAGATGCTGAGGGTATGGAGATGGTCGTGGGAGGCTGTATGTGGGCATCTGAAAAGAACCCTGTGTGTCCTTGGCTAGAAGGGGAGTGTGGAGAGCTCTGTCAGGTGCCCAGAGAAAGGGAGAGAAGTTTGGAGATCTGAACTTTAAAACTGGACGCCTCTGCTCTCAGCAGGGGCGGGTTTCTTTTTAGAGTAACATCATCCTCCAGCTCAAAGAGGTGCGAGCACAGGAGAGCTGGGAACGAGACTAATAGACAGATGAGATGTCCCCACTCTGCACCAAGTGACAGTGGATGCTTTCCTGTCAGGACTCACAGTAGAAATGCCAAGGATTTCCATTTTTAAAGAGCACTCCCCAGGGGTGACAAGGGCATCTCAAAGAAAATAAACAATATTTTAAAATCCCTAAAACTCTGTTCCTCAACCCTCATTCTTTACAAATCGGAGTGAAGATGCTGAAAAGACCTTCCACAAGGTAAGTGGACTTCTTTTGACAGAAACTGTGAGTGTCAGAGCTAGTCACCCCCATTCCCATGAACCCTCTTCAGGTACAGCATGACGGACTCCTGTGGAGCCCATGGGCAGAGGTCCCTGCTCCTTGTGACACACTCAGGCAGCACAAACCAGAGCTCAGGCAAGGGAACTGGGCAAAGAGCCTCCCAAAAAAGAGAGAAGCCATGTGGGATTTTTAATAAGAAATGGAACATTTTATTAATTTATTTATTTTCCTTTCAAAGTCTCTCCTAACTTGTCCCTGTCTTTTTCTCCCTGGAGAGTCCCTCATGCCCAGTGGGAGCCAATGTCCAACAGCAGCTCCCTGAATGAGTTCCTCCTCCTGGCATTCGCAGACACGCAGGAGCTGCAGCTCTTGCACTTCTCACTCTTCCTGGGCATCTACCTGGCTGCCCTCMTGGGCAACGGCCTCATCATCACAGCCGTAGCCTGTGACCACCACCTCCACACCCCCATGTACTTCTTCCTCCTCAACCTCTCCCTCCTTGACCTTGGCACTGTCTCCACCACTGTCCCCAAATCCATGGCCAATTTTCTGTGGGACACCAGGGCCATTTCCTACTTAGCATGTGCTGCTCAGGTCTTTTTCTTCTTTTTTTTATGCTCAGCAGAGTATTCTGTCCTCACTGTCGTGGCCTATGCCCGCTTTGTTGCCATCGGCAAACCCCTGCACTACGGGACCATCATGGGCAGCAGGGCTTGTGTCCAAATGGCAGCAGCTGTCTGGGCCAGTGCTTTTCTCAATGCTCTCCTGCACATTGGGAACACATTTTCAATACTACTCTGCCAAGGCAGCACAGTGGACCAGTTCTTCTGTGAAGTTCCCCAGATCCTGAAGCTCTCCTGCTCAGACTCCGACCTCAGGGAAGTTGGGCTAATTGTGGTTAGTGCCAGTTTAGGCTTTGGGTGTTTCATTTTCACTGTGCTGTACTATGTGCAGATCTTCATGGCTGTGCTGAGGATCCCCTCTGAGCAGGGCTGGCACAAAGCCTTTTCCATGTGCCTGCCTCACCTGGCCGTGGTCTCCCTGTTCATCAGCACTGACATGTTTGCCTACCTGAAGCCCCCCTCCATCTCCTCCCCAGCTCTGGATCTGATGCTGGCCATTCTGTACTTGGTGGTGCCTCCAGCAATGAACCCTCTCATCTACAGCATGAGGAACAAGGAACTCAAGGATGCACTGAAGAAACTCGTTCAGTGGGTACAATGTCAGCACCAGTAACTGTCCATTCTGCATCCACTCCTCAGGGTATCTGGAATGAAGGCTTTGTTGTGCAATTCTTTTGTTCTTTTCTCTTTTGCATCAAGGTTAAAAAGAGACCAAAAAAAAAAAAAAATCCACTTCATGTCAAGTCTCCTCAGGAATCTCTCATTTGAATCTGACCCAGAGGCCGTGTTGAAGCAGGAAGCCAGGCTTCCCCCTTCATCAGCAGAGATGGGGAACCTCAGAGCCCTCTAGTCTGAGCTCCCTCTGATGCCCCCAGGGCAATGAGGAGAGTTTCCCTTTGCAGGGTCTCTTTTGGCACTGACACCAAGGGAGCTCAGGGGCACAGAGTCAGGCTCAGACGAGTACAGGCAGGGTGAGACCAAGGGTCCCATATCCATTAGGAGAGCTCAGCTCCCCTGGCCACAGTCAGGGTGTGATCTCAAACCCCTCTCCTGCGAGGGTGGCAGCCGGTTGTCACCATGGGCTGGTCCCTTCCCTCTACAGAGCTCCAGCACTACAAGTGCGGGGGGAGTGGAGGGGAGGGGAGTTGGGCAGCAGCTTGTGGGGACAGACTCCGTGCTTGATCCCCCCCACTGCCACAGCAAGCATTTCCTCACTGCACCCTTCTCGTGGGGGCTGTAGCTTTCCTGGAGATACGTCCCCACACAGCAATAGGTCTTTCCGCTTTTAGACTTGTTCTCTTCATTTCCGTGCTTTCTTTCTGTGCTCTATTCTGTGGATATGGCCCAGGAGTTCTCATAACCTGGTGGTGGTAGGGTTGTGTTTCTATTTTCGTGTCTCCTGTGAGCTCAGGCAGGACCAGGCACTGGGCACCCTTATGCCAGACCTGGCCTCCAGAATAACATTTCCCTAATAAAAGAGCATGTCCCCTGTGATGCGCCTGAAGTTTGGCCTTTCTTCAGAAGATGGAGTCAAAAATACGCCCAAGGAAATTGCACCATAAAAGGGCCTGCTGCTCTGCTTGTGAATGCCATGGGATGTGGGGGACAAGCTCAGAGTCCTCCAGGGTGATTTGTTAGGGACCAAGGGCTGCATTCAGATCTCATTTCTCCATGACCAGTGCCAGTGGAGATGGGGAATGGTCTCTGAATTGTCTGCCTGGGGCTGTCCCACAGGTGACAGTGCTGACGAGAGATGCCCATCCTTCTGGAGGGGAATTTGAGCCCCAGGAGAACTCAAGGGATCTCCAGGGACAACAGTGTGCCCATGGCTGGGCAGCGAGTGGAGCCTCACAAAGTGAGGGACGGTCCATGGTCAAGTAAGCAGAAGGTAACGCACTAAATCCAGGTACGCATGAGGAAAGGAGGACTCTGCAATCCCCAGAGAGGCATTGGGGACCCAGGAGGCCCAGGGAAGGGGCACGGGAGAGTGATTCCTGCACCCTCAGTGAAACACCACAGGCTGGAGCTAGTGCTCACCCAAACACATCTCCTGCCATTGCAAATGCCCTGGGGTCACTCTGAGCACTGTCCATGAGCAGAGACATGTGCCAGCAGTATTAGTGGTTTTGATCCCTCTCTGGCTTGGTCTGCTTCCTGCCATGACCAGCATGGCCAGAGCCGAGTCAGGAGACACTGCATGGCCTCATGACCCCACAGCCCCTTGCTCCGCAGAGCAGCACTGACAGACCAGGGCCCTGCAAGGAGCACAGAGCAGGGCTGCAGGAGCAGCCAGGCCAGCAGGGACACACTGACCCAGGGAAAGGCTCTCTGGGGAGCAGGGATGTCCCAGGAGAGAAGCAGGGCAGCGTTCAGAGACAGGAAATRATAACAAGAACCAGGTTTCCCTGTGCACCAGCTGGGGGCAGGTGGCTCTGTCCCTGGGGCAGCAGGAGCTGCTGGAGGGGCTGCAGGGCCAGGGCTCTTGTGCTGTACTGGGCAGCAGGGTGGACATGGAGGGGCTGCAGGCAGAGAGGGAGGGGGATGTGCTGGGCACAAGAGCAGGGGAGACAGAGAGTGACCAGCATCATTGCAGGGCCTCTTGCCCCTGCTGGGGGCCTTGGACCATGCTGGAGATAGATACACTGTGGACATGACTGTGCCTGGCCCTGCACCTCTCAGGTCCTGACCTGTCCCTGTCCCCATCCTGCTGACCTGACTCCTCATCTCTGCCTCGGACCTGCCTCCGACTATAGCCAAGAAAGCCTTGGCAAGGGAAGCTGGGACCCAAGGAGAGCCCAAAGAAGGCTGTAAACACAAATGGTGACCCTATATCCATAGCAGCAACTCTTGCCTGACAGGCAATTTAAATGTGTCAGGAGAGCTTCAAATTTTGACCCTCTACCCAGGGAACACTGTATGAAGCTTCTTAGGTGCATGAAGAAGTGAAAGCAGTCACTTGGGGTCTGATTTGATGATGCTCAGTTATGACAACAGGTCTTTCTGTGTCACAGCTGTACTCTTTATGCACCATTTGTGACTTGGTTCCTGCTAGAAAGGATGTGTTGTCAGGAGCAGCAAGAGTGGAGCTGCTCCGCACGGGAAGGGGAACCAGGAGCTGAGGGTGCCGGCAAGGCAAGAAGTGCCCCACCGATGAGAGGTGCCATCCTGCAGTGCCCGGATGAGAAGAGCAGAGCAAATATGGGGATGGTAACCAGGATCAGGCACAGTCCAGTGATGGCAAGACAAGACTGGAGGACTCCATCCAGCCCTGCTTTGTGTGGGAGTTTGGACCAGAAACTTCCAGAGGTCCCTTCCCACCAAAATTCCTCTGTGATTCCATGAATTCTTGCTCCTCAGCCTCTGCTTTGGAAGCACTGGAAGCTCACTTTGCACTGGAAGCCCATGAAAGTCCCGGCACTCCTCCCCTTGAGCTGGCATCTACCCTGAACCTGGAGCCTGGCCAGTGCCCCGGCCATGCAGTCGAGGGCAGGGGTCTTCACCCCAGTTTGCCTGCTTCTCCCCTGATCCCAGCACTGCTGCTGCTGTGCCCATGTCAAACCCTCCTGCCAGCAGACTGCCCCAGGCCCGAGGCAGCTCCAGCTCCCCCGAGGGAGGCACTGGAGACTTTCAGGAGCGGGCTGAGGTGGGGTTGGCACCGCCAGGGTGGGTCAGGAGAGGGCAGCTCCCCTCAGCCACGCTGGGGCTGAGGGTGAGGCTGGGGCTGGGCACAGTGTTTCCCTGGGGAGCTCCCTGAGGAGCCACTCCAGGGGATCCTTCACCTCTGCCCTGGCAGCAGCACCTCAGGGTGCCAGGGTGGAAGTGCACAGAGGGTGGAAGGAGCACGGGCTGCCCAGGGGGAGCATCAAGACCTTTTCTGAGCACGCAGGGATGGAGTGAGGAAAGCCAGAGCTCAGCTGGAGCTGGCACCAGAGACCTCGGACATGGAGAAGGCTGTGGTATTATTAAATGACTCTTAAATGATCCCCCAGAGTCTGGGGGGCCCCTACCCAGCCCGGGCTGGGCCCCACGTGGGGGTCAGCAAACAGCTGTGCTCCAGGATCTGCCAGGGTCTGGTGCAGAAGAGAGGCCGTTCTTTTCCCCTCCATCAGGATAGAGAGACCTGCAGGAGGATGGAGGTGGCCGTGGACAACCCCACAGCTGGGGTGAGCAGCCAGCATGGAAAAGGGGTGATGTGAGGGGCTGGTCAAGGACGATGACCCTGGGGCAGCCCCTGGGGCAGCTTCCCCAGTGTGTCCATGCAACACATGCACCCGCCATGTCCTAGGGCCTTTCCCAGGAGACCTGCAATTGCCCTGCAAGCACACTGCTGTGTGCTCCCACACTGCCATTCACACCCAGTACCTGAATGGCAGCATTTTTCCTCTCCCAACACCATGTGTGCCTGTGCCAGGCTCAGGTATTTGGTGTGCATCTCCCAGGGGAAGGTAGCAGGTGGGGGAGGCTGCAAGAGATGGTGAGGACCCGAAGCAGTGGGTTCTGGCGTTGGGGGATTATCTGCACCTGACGAGTACCTCAGTGAGGCCATGATTTATAAATACCATCCAAGGCTACCTCCTCCGCCAGCGTAGAGATGCTGCTGGGTGAGAGCTGAAGCCACTCTAGGTTTCTAGGTGAGATTTAGCTTCTGCAAAGATTGTGATGTTTCCAACAGGAAAACCATTGCTGCACCAGACTGCAGCCCCAGGGCATGTGTCCCAGGAGGACTATGAACAGAATTTCACCCTCCAAGCATGCTGAAATTATAAAAATGTCCTCCGGACTCAAAGAGTTAGAGATATCTCCTACATCGAGACTTCCCTTTTCCAGTCATCTGTGCTACTTACAGCTACTTTCACAGGGGCTGACATCTCCAGATGACAGGGACTTTGGTTTCTTCAGATTTCTTTCTGTACCATAGGCTGGATGACACAGTCTCCTTCAATCTCAGGTCAGGTGGGGGTTTCCCCAAATACACCTTGCAGGTGGGGAAGCCCCAAAGGATAAGCCTGACTTGAAAGGTGGGGGAAGGCAGACAGCTGAGCCTGTCAGAGCCTGACCATCTCCTCCAGTGGTCACCAGCAACTGTGACATCAGAGACTGTGACATCGCAACTGGGCAACCAGGCGAGTGCATGAGGCAGGGCAGCACAGTCACAACGGCCTTGGAGGCCAATGGGCACCAACGTGCTTTTCTTTGCTCTAGCAGGGGTGATGACTAGAAGAATTGGCTCAAAGCAGTTTCCTCACAGAAGAAGAAACCTGCTTTTCTGTCTCACGCAAGGCTGGAGCTGGTCCTTTCTGCTGAATTTCCTGACATCTGGCCACCTGCAGTCCTGCTCTCAGATCATCTGGGTGTGGAAGTGGCTCCTCTGGCTTATCTCTCGAGGAGAAGGACAGACTGCATTTTATGTCTGTTCTGCTGGTGGAGGCAGTGGGTTCCTAGGCTGTGTCCTGGCTCCCAGAGCTCTCTCCTGGACACACTGGTCAGTGTGCTCATTGCTGTGGCTTTGCTGACTGTTGGTCATCCTCTCCCTCTGGTCATTCCCAGCATAACAATCTCCTTACCAGGTTTGCCAGGCGGTCAGCAAAGATGCTTCTGCCCTGCTTGTTCAGGCTGACCCAATCTCTTCCAAGCAAAGAGGGCCCCATGGTCATAAAAAAACAAAGTCCTGTTGCCAACACCAGCTGTGCAACAGTTGTTGACCCACAGGATCTGTCCCCACCTCCTCAAGCCCTTTGCCCTCACCAGCAGGATCAAAGAGAAAACTGCTTGGGCCCCCAGGTCACCTGATCATCACCTCCAGAGCCTAGCAGTCCTTCTTGATGCTTTGCAAGTCTCCCTGGGCAGTGCCTTTGGTGCCCACATGGGCTAGCAGCAAGGGATGATAGTGTGAAGGGCAGACAAGCCTCGGCTGTCTTCACTTGCCTCTTTCTTGACCCTCCCACAACCTCTCTGCCCTCCTGGGCTGCCCCTCACCCTTCACTTGAGCACCTCACCATGCCAGCCTGCTGCTCCTCACCAATCAGCGTCCTGCAGCACAAGTGACCTCACTACCTACAGCCCAGCCCTGACACCTTCCCCTGCAGCTCCCTCTCACGTGCCTCTCCCCTCTCCTCCCCTCTCAGAATCATGGAATCACAAAATGGCTGAGGCTAGAAGGCACCTCTGGAGATCATCTAGTTCAACCCTCCTGCTCACACAGGGTCACCTAAAATATGTTGCCCAGGACCCTGCCCAGACACCTTCTGAATGTCTCCAAGGATGGAGACTCCACAGCCTCTCTGGGCAACCTTTTCCAGGGCTCTGTTACTTTCACAGTAAAGAAGTCTTTCCTTATGTTCAGATGGAACTTCCTGTATTTCAGTTTGTACCTGTTGCCTCTCGTCCTATTCCTGGGCACCACTGAAAAAAGTCTGGCCCCATCCTCTTGACACACTCCCTTCAGATATTTATACACATTGGTAAGATCCCCTCTCAGTCTTCTCTTCTCTAGGCTAAACAGGCCCAGCTCTCTCAGCCTTTCCTCATAGGAGAGATGCTCCAGTCCCTTCATCATCTTAGTGGCCCTTCGCTGGACTCTCTCCAGTAGCTCCATGTCTCTCATATTGGGAAGCCCAGCACTGGACACAGTACTCCAGATGCAGCCTCACCAGGGCTGAGTAAAGGGGGAGGATCACCTCCCTCGACCTGCTGGCAATGCTCTTCCTAAAGCAACCCAGGATACTACCCACTCCAGTGCCTTCAGCCCTTGGATAAGCAGATTTGCCTTCTCTGTCCTTCACTGCTCTCCTCCAGAGGCCAGGGCAAAGGTGGCCTTTAGCACCTGGTTCTCCCCACCACAGGCATCAACCGCTTTTTCCAAAAAGAGGCACTTAGAAGGGACTCTGCATGTGCCCATTGTGGTCAGGATGGGCTGAATCACAGTCAGGCTGGCACTGAAGTCCCTGCCTGGAGGCATGAGTACTCTTGCCCATGCATGGTATTGAGGGCCCTTTCAGATACCCTGAGGTTTGCCCACAGCATCCATTTACAGCACCAGTCCCAGCAGGTCCCTTCACTATTTCCCCTCACTATCTGCCAGAAACTCTCTGATGTCTGGGAGACTCAAGGCTGTCACAAGTGACAGGAGACACCAGCATGTGTTTGGGAAACTCTACCAGTATGTGCATTTCCATTGGGCATTAGAGTAACGAGGGCTGTGGGCTGAGCACCGACCTCTACCCTGGAAATGTTCACAGCAGAGGGAGATGGCTCCCATCTGAGGAACCTGCAGTCAGGAAAGTACTGCCACTCCCCATCCCCTTCCCTATTCAGCTCACAGTTCACCCCAGATGAATCCCCTGTCACCACAGGGAAAGAAAATAACAGCATTGCACCATTTCCCACATACAGCAACACAACTTTATTGTCTGGAAAGGAAGCACCAAAAAAGGGACATTATTTCCATTCTTTTCTAAACCATGCATTTAATTGCTGAAGTAAATCTGTACTCTCTTCCTTTCTGCTTTCTAAAAAATATTCTCAGTGCCATGTTCTTCTGAAGGGATAACTTCTACTCAACGTATTACCTGTGCTGATTCTACTACCTTGCAGAACCAGCAGTGTTTTATATGCAATAGCGCACAACTGCTATGAGTTCTGGGTGCAGACTAGAGCTTTCCTGAGTGCTTTCCTCAGGGCCTCCCTGACCTCCCTGTTCCGCAGGCTGTAGATGAGGGGATTGACCAGAGGTGTGAGGACAGTGTAGGAAAAGGAGAACACTTTGTTGAGCTGCCTCAGCTGGGGGGTTCTGGGCAGCATGTAGACAATGATGAGGGTGCCATAGAAAACATTGACAACAGTGAGGTGAGAGGAGCAGGTGGAGAAGGCCTTCTGCCTGCCCACACTGGACGGGATCCTCAGGATGGCAGCTATGATGCACACATAGGAGGCCAGCGTGAACAGGAAGGGGAAGACTAAATCCAGGAAAGACATTATTAGAGCAACTGGTATGAGTGCTGTGGTGTCACTGCAGGAGAGCTCCATCAATGCTGTAAAATCACAGAAGTGGTCAATTGCCTTGGGGCCACAGAACCTCTGGTGAGATATGAAAGAGGTAATTAGTACAGAAATTAGCAGTCCCCCTAGCCAAGACCCAGCTGCCATCTGGAGACACACCTTCCAGCTCATGAGGCTTGCATAGAGCAGGGGTTGGCATATGGCCAAGTACCGATCGTAGGCCATCATGGTCAGCAGTGTAACTGTAGTTACAAAAAGGCCAAAGAAATAGAACTGAGCCATACAGCCATAAGCAGAGATGGTCCCGTCCCCAGTCAGGAAGCTGGCCAGCAGCTCGGGCAGGATGGTGGAGCTGTAGCAGGTCTCCAAGGAGGACAGATTTCCCAAGAAGAAGTACATGGGGGTGTGCAGATGCTGATCTGCCACCACCACCACAACAATAAGGATGTTCCCCACCATTGTTACCAAATAGATGATCAGTGAGAGGAGGAAAAGTGGTGTCTGAAGTGAGGGGACATTCCCCATTCCCAGCAGGAGAAACTCCTTTAGTGAGGTCCGATTGTCCCACTCCTCTTTCTCCATGTAGCTTCTTTTGCTGCTTTTACTCTTTTCTCCTCTTGCCAGGATGGGGAGCTATGGGACAGAAGATGTGTTTTTGTACTTACTTTCAAGAAAAATTGTGAAGAACATTGATGTCATCTAAAAAAAACCAAACACACAAATCAAACAACAAAGATCAAAACCTACAAAATATATTTTTTGGATATCATCATATTGCCTTGTTGGTTCCCTGCTTAGTGAGGGGTGGGATTCAGTATCTTCCAGGCTCCTAGGTGAGCCCTTTTGACAATGGAGGTGAGTTACTCCGTGGAGATGCCTATTTGACACTGTGGACTAAAAAGAGAATGTGAATGTGCTCCCATTTATACATTCTGCTTTTCCACATCCTTGGATTGTCCAAGTAGGACCCACAACAAATGTCCAGGACAGAGGTCCTTTGCTCTCCGTCAAGAAAAACCTCTGTCAGAGCAAACAAGACAGACTCTACCAAAACAAACTCTTTCTCTAAGGAGGAGTGCATGACCTACAGATGGTGAGTGGACTCACCTCTCTGAAAACCTTGCTTTAGTACAAGGTGATTCTCCCCCAGAACAGGCCTGTTTCTTCCATTGACAAAGGGCAAGTTAGGAGTTACTGCTTTCGATGAAAAAGAGATTGGGCTGTGGGACTACGTGAGAGGAAGTTTGAAACCACATTTTTCTAAACTGTAGAAGGGTAAGAGAAAAAAATGGAAAATTTGAATGAAAGGAAGAGGATACGTGTGAATCAAAGAGGAAACATCAGAGCGATTTCGTGCGGGGATGAAGGGAAAAGGACAGGGAGGATCATGTGCTTGACATCTTTGCCTCCTCAGCGGTGGTTCCTGAGGGCTCTGGGGCTGCCTCCCTGCAAACCCCAGCCCAGCAGCTGGACCTCAGGAAAGTTACTAGTGTAAGCATACTGGTATCACTGCAGGCGAGCTCCAGCAATGGTTTAAAATCACAGAAGAAGTGGTCAATTGCCTTGGGGCCACAGAACTTCAACTCAGATATGAAAGAAATGACTACTGTAGAGATTAGCAATCCCACTAGCCAAGACCCAGCTGCCAGCTGTAGAGAGACCTTCCAGGTCATGAGGCTTGCATAGAGCAGAGGCTGGCATACGGCCAAGTACCGATCATAGGACATGACTGCCAGCAGGTAACACTCGGTAACCACAAAAGAGGCAAAAAAATAGAATTGTACAATACAGCCCTGAGCAGCGATGGTCCTGTCCCCAGTCAGGAAGCTGACCAGCAGCTGGGGTAGGATGGTGGAGCTGTAGCAGATCTCCAACGATGAGAGATTGCTGAGGAAGAAGTACATGGGGGTGTGCAGGTGCCAGTCTGCCACCACCAACACAACAATGAGGATGTTCCCAACCATTGTTACCAAGTAGATCATAAACAAGAGGATGAAGAGTGGTGTCTGGAGCGAGGGGACATTCCCGATTCCCAGCAGGACAAAATCCATTGACGATGTGCAATTCTCCCATTCCCCTTTCTCCATGTAGCACCTCAGCTCCCTCACTCCTCTTTGCCAGCAAGGACACCTATGAGAAAGAGCCTTTGTTTATTTATTTATTCCTTGTATAGAATAATCATGAAGAAAGTTTCTGTCAGAGAAAACACGACTCTGAAACTTCTTTGACTGCATTTGTATTCCCTTAATGACCTCCATAACTAGCAAAAGGAGAGAACTAGGTTCTTCCAGAGAGTTAAACCGTGCATCTAAAGAGAAGGGCCTCCTAGGAGAACCACAGAGGTGAGCTGCCCCACAGAGGTGCTCATTTCCTTCTTGGGGTGGAGGTATAGGAGGGAAGGCATACTCTCACACTGTGACAGTGTCTCTCCTGCACCTGAAGTTATTCCAAATAGCAAGCTCAGTCCCGACCAGGCAAGAAAATCCCTTTATGTGAGCGCATCATACCAGATGCCTTTCTCCTCCAAAGAGGAGATTCAGCCAAATGGCTTATCTGTGCCATCTGAAACAATTGTTTGGGAAGGAATGGGCTGTGCACTTCCTTTGACAGTGTGAGCAGTTGACATCCATGGCTCCATGCAGCAGGACCACCTGAGAGGGCTCTCAGAGAGCCTTCACATAGGCTTCAGAGAGAAAAGTGAGCTAGATGTGAGAGGAGATGGACACCTGAGCTGACTGGCCAGTATGAGGAAGAGAGATTTTTGAGAAGAGCAGAAGAGTAGGGGACAGGGAAGATTATTTGCCTTGTGTAGTTCCCCCCTCAGCAATGGTTTCAGAGGGCTTTGGGGCTGCCTCATGGCACAGTCCAGCAGCTGGACCTCAGCACTGCCAGCTGTGCTCGCAGGGCTCTCTGAGCAGCATTGCTAGGAGAAGGGGTGGGTGTCTCCATGGTGAGTGGTGGGTGAGATTGGGAAGGAGCATTGCTCCCCTCCTGTTTGTGGTGAATGCCCAGGACATGGCTGTGTGCACGGCCAGGGAAAGTCCCTGCCTGAGAAGCACAGTCCTCTACCCGGATCCTACCTCCCAGGTGAGATGGGGGTGCCCCTCAACAGGGCTCTGGGATGGCTCAGGGCCAGCAAAGGCACAAACTCTAACTCTGCACCCACCAGCAAGCTCCCCAGGACTCCACTCAGCTAACAAGGGCATCAGAAGAAATGTGTGGAAGGAAGAGGGAGCTGGAGTAGAAGACAGCCGGGAAGGGATATGCCCACTACCTTTCGCGCTCATAGATGCCACCAGGCAAAGCCTCACCGGCTAAAAAGGAACAGACATGACTCAGAAGGCACAACACAAACCTGCAGTCCTCAGGATGAGGTGATGACCTCTGCGCTGATGGTGCCAGGAAATGATGATCAAGGTGAGGGATCTCATTCTCTGCCTCTTCTCCAGCATGTCCTTCTCTTCCCTGAGCTCTCTGCAAACCCTGATCCAGGAATCAAGCATTGCTCTGCGCTTTCTGTCTTCCTTCAGCAGCTCCTATAGGGAGTCTCCAGCAGCAGCTGAATGCCCCTTGCTCTCCAGAGTGTCCTGGGGTTTATACTACTAACAAGTCTCTGGAGATTCCTGCTGCAGCTCGTCTCTCCCCAAGGACTGCAGAGAGTGAGCAATACATAATTGACCCTCAAAAGAGACTGAAACCTCTGAACTGCTAGAAACTTTGCAAACACTTCTGGCATACAGCTTTCCCCATAACTCTGGTTACTCAAACTCTGGGACATGCTCCTTTGAAAGGGAAAGTGAGGCCGGGCAATCATCAGGACTCCTCCAAAGTCATGACGCAAAGCCAGGAGAGATCCCATGAATGGGATTCCCCTCACCTCTCTGCAGATGACTTTCTGTTCACTGACTCACTCAGATTTAGAGAACCCTGATGGCCTGAGCTGGTCCCTCCAACCTCCTGCAATAGTCCATAGGGAGGAAGAGACCCAGCCCCTGGCATTTCTCCCAGCCATGGAGACTTGCCCTGGCAGAATGGGTGAATCCCCCTCGGGTGCCAGGCTCCTTCCCCTTAAGGGAGAGGTCCCCCAAACCTCTCCCTGAGGCTCAGGGGCCTGGTGTGCAAGAGAGTGAAGGGAGCAGAGCTACTGATACTTCCTCCTGGGTTCTGTCCGTCTCTCTTGCCTCAGAGGTTCTCAGAGACCTCCTTTGCTCCTATTGTTGCACCAACGGGTGCCACAGGGCAGGATTCCTCTCAGTCCTGTTGGAGTCTCCATGGCCTCTGCCCTGGCTGGAAGGCAGGAGTGGCTGGCTCCATGGACACAGAATTTTGTGCAGCAGCTTTCTGAGCATCCTGATGGCCTTGTACTGAATTGGCTCCAGTAAGTTGTTGTCTTTCCTTTATTTAGGACCCAACACTGGACGTGGCACTCCTGATATGGTCTAATGAGCACTGAGTAATGGGGGTGTGTGGGGGGTGATCACTCGCCTTGATCTGCTGGCCATGCCCCTGTGCACACAGCCCAGGAGGCTGCTGGTCTTTCTCACTGCTGGGGCACACTGCTGGCTTACGTTCACTTGGCTGTGCAGCAGGATCCCCAGGCCCTTTTCTGCAGAGCTGTTCCTGGCCAGGCTGTTGTCAGGGCCCTGCGGCCAATAACAGGCCTTCATGGCCTTGACCAGACTCACCAGGGGCCTCCACATACATGGCCTCTCAAAGGCCCAGGAGCCCATTTAAGCTCAGTTCTGAATCTTCAGTCCCATCTTGAGCTACACTGCAGGTGTGCCTCTCTGCAGCTGTGTTACAGGTGTGCCTGTTCCTGGCCATGGGCCCTGTTGATTCAGACTCTGACTCATGGCCTGACTTTCCAGCTTGACCTTGGACATGCCTCATCTCTATGGACCTGCTCTGCAATTATGGGGCTTTGGCTGCCGTCACTGGACCTGATCTTGATTTGGTGACTTGTGTTCCCGGTTTGACCTCGGACCTGCCTTGTCACCAAGAACTTGCCTGATGATCTGGAGTCTTGGTTGAACTTGGCTACCATTCCCGGGTCTTCCCCACTCACCTTGCTTGTGTATGGTGGGGCTGGGCCCAGACTGGTGGAGCTCCTGCCCTGTCAACCATGTTATCACACTTGGCTCCCAGCAGTCCATCCCTTTGGGAGCAGGTGGCCATTGCTGCTCCCTGTAATCTGTCCCCAGACTTTGTTGTTGCAACAGGTTTTTAGCTCCCAGAGGCAGGATTTGGCATCTGTTGAATTTCATGCATTTTCATGCTACCTGTTTGCTGAGACTTTTGAGGTCCCTCTTGATGGCTGCCCTGTCTTTGAACATATTGGCTGCTACCCACCCAGTTTGTTCTCCTTTGCATACATCCTCCAGGTGAGTGATAAAGATGTAAAACAGGAAAGATCTCAGGATAGACCCCTGAAGGACTACACCTGTTAAGGGTCCTCAGGCAGAGTATGACCCATCAAACACTCTACTATGGGCCCAGTCATCCAACCAGTGTTATTCTTCTGGTTGCCCACCCATCTAGACCATCATATCCTGACTTGAGAGATCATGTGGAAAGCCTTGTTAAAGACAAGGCGAGTGACATCCACTGCTCTTCCCTCTTCCAATAATCCAGCTGTTTTACCCTAGAAAGTAACAAAATTGATGAGGCAAGAGTTAGTTAAACTTGGGAAACCCATGCTGACTATTACCAGTCACATTCTTTTCCATGTGCTCACAAATGTGTTTCAAGAGGACTCACTCCATGATTTACTGAGGCACTGAAGTGAGGCTGACCAGCCTGTTGTTCCTTGGATTATTACAAGAATAATTAAAAGAATGGCCTGTTCTGAAGACGAGTTCAAATTTTGCTTTCCTCCAGTCATTGGGTATGCCTGCCCTCATCTCTCAAAAATGACAGAGACCGTAAGGGCATTGGTGACTTCCCTCAGTACGCTTGGATGCAGCTTGTTGGGTCCCATGGCTTTCAGAGGCTGAGTTCTCACAAGGAATCTCTGACTCAATCCTCATCCACCACTGGCAATTCTCCTCCTTGAACCTTTTCAGGAAACACAGAGGAGTTCCTCAGCCTTCTGTGTGTCTGCTGTCACTAAGTCACCCACTCCATTCAGCAGTGGGTCAGCTCTTTCATTCTTCAGCCCTTCACTAGTGTCAAGGGATGTCCTTGACATCCTTTGCAAGTCTCAGCTTTGAGCTTTGGCTTTCCTGACACCATCTCTCCATGCCCAGGCCATGTTTCTCAGTTCCTCCTTTGTAGCTTCTCCTTGCTTCCACCTCCTGTATGCTGTCTGTTTGCATTGGACCTCCACCCTAACTGCCCCCACCTGCATTAAGGGCAGAGGAGACCTTTCACACAGGGCAGGTTTAATGCCTCCTGGAAGACAGAAGCTCTTTGGAAGGAGAAGTCACCAGTGCAGTGAACCTCCATGGCAAAGGTTTTTGGATGATCTGACCTTACATCCATCCTTAAAGAATGTCTCACCCCATAGCCAGAGCCCTTTCATCTTGAACAAAGGAAAAAATAAAAAAGTACAGTCTCTTTTGGAAAGGAAATCCACAACCATCACACCCCACCAAACCAGCTAGTCTCTTGCCCAAGGTCTGCCTCCTTGTCCAGCCTCTGTCTTGCAAGCTATGAAGATGGAATGTGCCTGTGCCATGCTCATGGGGCTGGTGCCTCCTCTCTTCTCTTGTCCTGAAGACAAGAGAAGCATGAATTCAAAGGTCAGAAACCTTCCAGCTCAGAGGCAAGAACAGAGGATCTCCGAGAAATGGATCAGGCAGGGAAATCTGGAGGGAAGATGGTCCCTGAACAGACACCACCAACCTCATATCGTGAGTTCACTGAGATCAGGAGGCTCAGCGTCAAACTCACGCCCCTTTCAGGTCCTTACCGGGAGCAAAGCTTTCCTCCCCATTGACAGACAGGGCCCAGGGTCCAAGGGCAAAGAACATGGAGGGGTAACAGCTCCAGCCAGTTCTGGGGTCCTTGCCCATAGCCCTGGGGTCCCAGAGGGTGCACTGATACTGGGTGCCCCTTTGTGCATGGTGCTGCACAGGCCCTCTGACCCAGACCAGGAACCACCCCATAACATGCTGTGCATGGCACAGATTCCCCTATAATAAAACATTTGCCCCCACCCTGGGCCCTTCACAACCATCCCCCATTGCCTCTCCCAGAACTGAACCCATTAGGCCTCACATCACCTCTTCCCTCAACGTGCTCACCACCCCAGCCCTGAAATCCTGCTACTGTCCTGTGAAGTCCTGATCTGTGTCAAATGAATCCCCCAACATCTCCCAAACAAGTACGCATGTACATTGGTGCAGATGATACAATTTTCTTTCCACAAATGGAAAATATTGTTATAGAAGTACGGATAGTATTTGCAAGATGTGGATCCATTGGGAAAAAAAAAAAAAAAAAAGATTTGAGGCAAAAAAAAAAGATTGGCGTTGTTAAATATAAGCACATCATTTGAACGCTCCTGTTTCCACTGGTATATGTATGCTGTTAATTTCTAGACAGCATCTTTTTTTTCTTCTTTTTTATAGAAAGGAAGAGAGTGTATTTAAAATAAAATAATTCAATAGACATATATTAAAGAGAAATATATCTTAAATATATCTTTCCACAGTAAATGACAACTAAGCTTGGTCCAAAATTAACCTTGGGGAATTGCCTGGTTGCAAAAAAAAAAAAAGTAAAAGTTGTTTATCTTACATTTTTTCTTCTCTACAATTTTCTTTGGCCAATGGAAAAAGAACAAATAAATACAGCAGACAAAGTTTTCGTTTCATCCCTACTGGGATTTCTTCATGTTATAGGCTCGATGACTGCTTCCAAGCAGTCCATAGTCCAAGTCTGAATAGAGGTGGTATTTTCTCACACTAATAGAAGCCACGACCAATATAGAGAAAGAAGGGTGTAATCATATTCCCCCTGTTTCCTTCTTGACTGTAGAGGTTTAGAGTGCAGCCACACGATGGGTGGGATTAATCTCCCCTAAGCATCCCCGCGCACAGGGCAGTTGTCATATCTGAGCTAACCATCATGGGCCCACTTGCTGTCTGGCAAGAAATGGGCCAGAGAAGACCTGGGATGAAAAGTGCATGGGGTGGACCGGGCCAAATTTTCCCAGAGATCTATGGGTGTGACCCACTTGGCCCCAATTGTCCAGGGAGCCACAGGTCAGCTGGAGAAGTGGGTAATTTAGGTATAGACAGAGAGAACATGACTCTTGAAAAAAATTCTGTGTTCTCAAAAAATGGCAGTGAATTGGGTTAAACGCAAGTTTCACACCCTTCAAGTCAGGGGTCTACAAGAGGTTTCTGCTTTGGCATGATTCATTTGCCAAATGTCTACGGCCATTCAAAAGGACCAGAGGTGTCCAAGGCATCTTCTCAGCACTGGCAGATATATCCTGGGAAAAAAACACTCTTCTGGAGTGGCAGCTAGACACTGCAAGAGGTACCTTCGATATCAAAAGTGGCTCCCGCACCCTTTGTTTAGGCAACAGCGTTCCTCCCCACCCCCCATCCCCCCCCCCCAGATACGCTCAGCACAGTCTATGGTGTCCCACAAGCAGTTCAGCTCAGGAGAAAGTTAATACTCCCATTTGCTCAGCTAGAAATCCTCCGTACTCCTGCCAGGGCGTAGGCAGAATGGGGCTGCATCATGAAGGGGGATGAGCTGGGAACTGAGGTGCCCCCAGCACAGGCAGTGCCCTCAGCGAGAGGTGCAGTCCTACTGCACCTGAGCTGGGTGAGCAGAGCAGGGTGCTGGTGACTGGGTCCATTGACAGCCCCAGGGGCAGTGAGGGGACCAGCCAGGTCCAGGGTCTATCCAGGGAGGCCCCTCCGGAGCAGCATAAAACAAAGACAACGACAGGTCTGGAGACAGGTACACCTACAACATAGGTCAGGACAGGGCTGACGGCCCTGGATAGAGCTTAAGTGGTGGCCTCAGAGCAAGGGGCAGAGGGTGTGTGAGGGCAGGTCCCATGTGGGGCTGATCAGGGCAATTGAGGCCTATTAGTGCCCTCAGGGCCCTGACCCTCCTAGGGGAGATGCTCTGCCTGGCTTGTTATTCACAGACAAACTGGGAAAAATGGACTGGGGATGTGAAGGCTGAGGCAGCCATCGCTGCAGTGGCTGTGGGATGGAGGAGAAACAAATCAGGAGAGAAGGCAGAAAGACAAATAGCAGCACTACAGCCAGAGAGCAAACTTTGGCTTGTTCAAGCCTCTGCTTGGCACTGTCCCGTGGGAGATGGCCATGGAGGACATGGGGCCATGACAGATGGTGGATCTTCAAGGACTGGGTCTTCAAGGCACAGGAGCCTTCCTTTGTGATGTGAAGAAAAACAGACCTGGAGAAGGCCAGCATGGATGGACAAGGACAACCTCATGGTGCTCAGGCACAGAAAGAAAGTGCGCAGAAGATGGAAGCGGGGAAGTTTTACCCTGGATGAATACTGTGATATTGTTTTGGTGTGCACAGGTGGAAATAGGAAAGCCAAAGTTCAGCTCAAATTTGAGCTAGTGACGGATATAAAGGACAACTAGAAGAGCTTCTGCAATACCTTGGCAATGAAAAAAAGGCTAAGGAAAGTGTTGATCCACTGGTCCATGCTGAGGGGCCTAGTGCTAAGGGACATGGAAGGATTAAAGTTATCAATGTCTCCTTCTCTTCAGGTTTCCCTGGCCAGTTTGCTTTCAAGCCTCCTAGGTTCCCAAAACTACTAAGAGAGTCTGTGCAAGACAAGCACTTCCCACCACAGAGGAAGATCAAGGTAGGGGTCATTGAAGGAGACTGGACAGAAACATCTGTGGGAGCAGAAGGCATGCACCCAAGGGTACTGGGGGAGTTTGCTGATCACAGAATCACAGAATCACTGAGGTTGGAAGGGACCTCTGGAAATCATCTAGTCCAACCCCCCTGCTCAAGCAGGGTCACCTAGAGCACATTGTGCAGGATTGCATCCGGGCGGGTTTTGAATATCTCCAGAGAAGGAGACTCCACAACCTCTCTGGGAAACCTCTTCCAGTGCTCGGTCACCCTCACAGTGAAAAAGTATTTCCTCATGTTCAGATGGAACTGTCTGCGTTTCAGTTTGTGCCCGTTGCCTCGCGTCCTGTCTCTGGGCACCACTGAAAAGAGTCTGGTCCCATCTTCTTGACACCCTCCCTTCAGATACTTATACACGTTAATAAGATCCCCTTTCAGCCTTCTCTTCTCCAGGCTGAACAGGCCCAGCTCTCTCAGCCTTTCCTCAAAAGAGAGATGTTCCAGTCCCCTAATCATCTTTGTAGCCCTCCACTGGACTTGCTCCAGTAGTGACACATCCCTCTTGTACTGGGGAGCCCACAACTGGACACAGAACTCCAGATGTGGCCTCAGCAGGGCTGAGTAGAGGGGGAGGATCACCTCCCTTGACCTGCTGGCAACACTCTTCCTGATGCACCCCAGGATACCATTGGCCTTCTTGGCCACAAGGCCACATTGCTGCCTCATGCTTAACTTGGTGTCCACCAGCACTCCCAGGTCCT
>NW_020447637.1:29267-42231 GCF_003343035.1 Apteryx rowi
CCATAACCCATGGGATTCCTCCAAGTATGTCCCTGAAGAGGCCAAAGTTTGCTCTCCTGAAGTCCAGGGTTGCAATCCTACTTAGTGCCCTGCCTCCTCCTTGCAGGATCCTGAACTCCACCATCTCACTGTGTCACTGTGGGCTTGCTCTCCTTCACCATGGGGGAGTTCCTGAGGGCTGGAAGATGACGAACGTCACACTCTCTGCAGGGCAGTAACTGGGTGCAGGGCTCAGCCAGACAATCATACCAACACGGGACTTCTCCCTGTCATCACCCCTCCTCTCCATTTTCCCAGCCTTCTTCCTCTCTGATTCACTTGCATCCCAGCCGCCTTCTCTGCCTTTTGTCATTTTGCTTAGACATTACCACATAAGCTTTCACATTCCCACAGTCCCCTTAAAACATCCCAAGAGACCTTCTACACAGTCCGAAACCCTGCCTCCAATATTGCACAGGAGGTATGCTGTTTCCCAGGAGACCAAGAATAATTTTATCTCTTTGTGAGCAGTTACAAAGTCCTGCTTGACCCTCTCAAAGGTCACACTGGGGAGGTGCCTTCAGGGCCCATCCACAAGTGACCCAAGAGCTAAGGTCTCTGTTACTGTCTCCAATATACACTGCTCGTTAGTGTTTGTATAATTGTTTAATTTATTAGTTTTACAGGCTCTTGTCTTTGATTTTAATGTTCAGTAGACATTCACCACATATCCTTGCAAACCATGTGTATATACTTTCCAGAGATCCATAGGGATACTGTGCACTCGATAGCCTGGAGGGCTGGTTTGCTCTTCAGAGGGACCTTACTGCAGATTTTGGGTTGAGAGGAGCCTCCTGAAATTCAGCCAAGGCAAGTGCAGTGTCCTGCACCTGTAGTGCAATAACCTCAATAGCCTCATGCAAAGGTCTGGCTGGGGGCCAACTAGTAAGAGAGCAGTGTTGCAGAAGAGGACTCAGAGCTCCTGGTGGGGAAGCTGAAGAGGAATCAGCTCTGTGCACCAGTGGCAAAACCAACAGCCTGCTGGACTGCGCTAGTAAGAGTGCAGCCAGCAGGCCCAGGGAAGGGCTTTTCTCTCCTCTGGAAGGTATGAGACCACATGTGGAGTCCTGTGTCCAGTTGAGGGCTTCCCAGTACAAGAAAGACGAGGACAAATTGGAGTGAATCCACAAATGTCTGCCAAAGTCTTCATGGGGCTGGAGTACACAATGCAGGAGGAGAGGCAAGACTAAATATGGCTCTGCCTCTGCTTACTCTGGCAAGGGGATGGAAAGGGAATCTCTGCTGATGACCTCGCATGGACGAATGTCCCCACAGAAGCAGCTACGTCTTCTCCAGTGGCCACCCCAGGTAACCAGAGGCAGGTGAGAGGAGGGTTCCAGGCAGGACCTGGAGAGAGGCTTCAGAGATGGTTCCTCTCCCCTACAGCAGTAGGCTGACCCAGGCTTCCCCACTTGCTCTCATCCCCAGACTCCCTGGAAAGGCACAGAGGGCACGAGGGGCTCTTCAGGTACATTGCCTGTGGGCTGTGCTGGCATCAGCCTCAGCAGGGGCTAAATCACACAAATAAGTGCTCTTGGCCACACATGGGCAATGAAGGCCTTCTCAGATGCCCTCATGTTTCCCCACTGCTGCCATTTCCCCTCTGCCCTCAGTCCCCACCTGACCAAGAGATCCCCATTTTGTGTACCCAGCACACAAGCATGCCTGGGGTATCCTGAGGCACCCGCAACCACAGAAGGCACCTGCATGGGTACGGGCAACTCTACTGACCCAGACATCATCACAGGAAAGCAGAGGAGCCAGAGTAATGGGCTGAGATACAGAAATGTAGCTTGGAAATGTGCAAACCTGAGGGAGAGGGCTCTCATCCCAGGAAAACACAGTTAGGAGAATGTGGTCACAACAACTCCTTGAAAGAGCTCTCTTTTCAGCTGAAATTCCTTTCTTCTGTTCACACAGAAAGACAGGTATGACATTTTGACAACCCCAAAGACAGGATCACCATTTCATTTACTTCATGAAAAAAAAAAAAAAAGGCAGCAACATTTTCTAGGCTAGGACCTGATGTTCCTGTGCTTCTTCACATTCAACAAACTCAAAATCCCACATGCCTAAAGGAATGTCTGATGCACAGCACATGCCTTTCCAGGTCCTTCATGCCTGTTCAAAACAGAAACAAAAGTCACTTATTCCTTCAGGTCTACAACTACTGTGCCAGATAGCAGTGAGGGCCAGCTGCTCTCTAAGGAACAGGGAGCCAGGATCCCCGTGTGGTAACATGGCCAGCAGGGCAGTGGTCTCACTAGCCAGGACCCGTCTCACAGTACCTGAGTGACGCGAGCAGGGCAGGCTGGGAATGGCAGGTGGGGTCAACTGAAAGTCCAGATCACCACCAGGTTTGTGATGATGAGAGAGGTCTGAGGTCAAGCTGGGAAGTTAATCTACAATCAGGGTCAGGATCTGGTCCACTGAGGGTAACCAGGCTCAGAAACAGCCTAAGGATTGCCAGGCACGTCCATAGTGATGACACATGTCAGACGTCAAGCTGGGGAGTCAGTCTGCAGGTCAGGGTCCAGATCAGCATGGTCCATGGTAAAGGGCAGGCATGGCTGTGGCTAAGCTGGAAGTCAGTACTACTACAACATAGATCAGACAGGGATTGAAGGCTATGGGCTGAGCTAAAAGTGATCCCCAAGTCCATGGGCAGAGAGAGTGGATGGAGGCCCCAGGTGAAGTTGCTCAGGGCCATTAAGGCCTGCCAGTGCCCTCAGGACCCCAATATACTATGAGCTCTGAGTGCAGGCCAAGGCTTTCCTGAGTGCTTTCCTCAGGGCCTCCCTGACCTCCCTGTTCCGCAGGCTGTAGATGAGGGGATTGACCAGAGGTGTGAGGACAGTGTAGGAAAAGGAGAACACTTTGTTGAGCTGCCTCAGCTGGGGGGTTCTGGGCAGCATGTAGACAATGATGAGGGTGCCATAGAAAACAGTGACAACGGTGAGGTGAGAGGAGCAGGTGGAGAAGGCCTTCTGCCTGCCCACACTGGACGGGATCCTCAGGATGGCAGCTATGATGCACACATAGGAGGCCAGCGTGAACAGGAAGGGGAAGACTAAATCCAGGAAAGACATTATTAGAGCAACTGGTATGAGTGCTGTGGTGTCACTGCAGGAGAGCTCCATCAATGCTGTAAAATCACAGAAGTGGTCAATTGCCTTGGGGCCACAGAACCTCTGGTGAGATATGAAAGAGGTAATTAGTACAGAAATTAGCAGTCCCCCTAGCCAAGACCCAGCTGCCATCTGGAGACACACCTTCCAGCTCATGAGGCTTGCATAGAGCAGGGGTTGGCATATGGCCAAGTACCGATCGTAGGCCATCATGGTCAGCAGTGTAACTGTAGTTACAAAAAGGCCAAAGAAATAGAACTGAGCCATACAGCCATAAGCAGAGATGGTCCCGTCCCCAGTCAGGAAGCTGGCCAGCAGCTCGGGCAGGATGGTGGAGCTGTAGCAGGTCTCCAAGGAGGACAGATTTCCCAAGAAGAAGTACATGGGGGTGTGCAGATGCTGATCTGCCACCACCACCACAACAATAAGGATGTTCCCCACCATTGTTACCAAATAGATGATCAGTGAGAGGAGGAAAAGTGGTGTCTGAAGTGAGGGGACATTCCCCATTCCCAGCAGGAGAAACTCCTTTAGTGAGGTCCGATTGTCCCACTCCTCTTTCTCCATGTAGCTTCTTTTGCTGCTTTTACTCTTTTCTCCTCTTGCCAGGATGGGGAGCTATGGGACAGAAGATGTGTTTTTGTACTTACTTTCAAGAAAAATTGTGAAGAACATTGATGTCATCTAAAAAAAACCAAACACACAAATCAAACAACAAAGATCAAAACCTACAAAATATATTTTTTGGATATCATCATATTGCCTTGTTGGTTCCCTGCTTAGTGAGGGGTGGGATTCAGTATCTTCCAGGCTCCTAGGTGAGCCCTTTTGACAATGGAGGTGAGTTACTCCGTGGAGATGCCTATTTGACACTGTGGACTAAAAAGAGAATGTGAATGTGCTCCCATTTATACATTCTGCTTTTCCACATCCTTGGATTGTCCAAGTAGGACCCACAACAAATGTCCAGGACAGAGGTCCTTTGCTCTCCGTCAAGAAAAACCTCTGTCAGAGCAAACAAGACAGACTCTACCAAAACAAACTCTTTCTCTAAGGAGGAGTGCATGACCTACAGATGGTGAGTGGACTCACCTCTCTGAAAACCTTGCTTTAGTACAAGGTGATTCTCCCCCAGAACAGGCCTGTTTCTTCCATTGACAAAGGGCAAGTTAGGAGTTACTGCTTTCGATGAAAAAGAGATTGGGCTGTGGGACTACGTGAGAGGAAGTTTGAAACCACATTTTTCTAAACTGTAGAAGGGTAAGAGAAAAAAATGGAAAATTTGAATGAAAGGAAGAGGATACGTGTGAATCAAAGAGGAAACATCAGAGCGATTTCGTGCGGGGATGAAGGGAAAAGGACAGGGAGGATCATGTGCTTGACATCTTTGCCTCCTCAGCGGTGGTTCCTGAGGGCTCTGGGGCTGCCTCCCTGCAAACCCCAGCCCAGCAGCTGGACCTCAGCACAGCCAGCTGTGCTCATGGGGCTCCCTGCTCAGCACTGCTGGGCACCAGGAGGGGGTCTCCAGCGTGCTAGGGTGAGGGGAGACATAAGCAGGGTCAGGGGCATGGGCAATGCCCAGGACACGCCTGAGTGCACAGTCGGGGAAAGTCCATGCCTGAGACACACAGCCCGCTGCCTGGTGCCCTTCCTGGGGTTCTCACAAAAATAGGGAGAGAGAAAATCATGGCCCTGCCATTTCCTTCCTCTCCCCTTAGACCTTTCAGTGAGTTAGAGATGTGCAAGCAGATGCCTGGACTGTCCAGAGAGCTCCTGCAGTGAATGAGCTTCCCACACTCTCACCCATCTCCTAGGCTTTCTCCTGAGGCCATAACAATAGACACCAGTAAGAGAGGCTTCCAGAATCAGCACAGAATGAGTGAGGTCCCCAACCCTCCCCACTGCATGAGTGAGAGTCAAATGTGAGAAAGCTGAGGGCCAGAGACCAAATCCTATAAGACTATGAGAAAGGGGAGAGAGGAAAAGCTCTTAATGGTTGGTGAAGGGAAGGACAAAGCATTTCTAGCCCTGAACAGCCTGCCAGACTCTTCCTCCATTCCAGCCAAGGTGGGTGAGGGCCCTGGGGCCGGCTCCAGCACAGCAGCAGCCCAGCTGTAAGTCAGCACTCCCAGCCCCTCCCAGGTTCTCTGCTCCACGGTGCCAGGGACTCGGCAGGGTCTGGGGGAAGGAGGGAGCTGCAGGGGAGACATTCAAGAAAAGACAGTACAGAGACTCTGGTCTCACCCACAAACTTTAACTGTATAAAAGCCCAGCAGCAAAATAAATAAATCCTGACTTGCCTCAGGACATCCAGCACCAGCCTGCAGTCTTCAGCATGAAGGGGTGACCTCTGTGCTGATGGTGCCTGGGAATGAAGACCAAGGTTGGGATGTCACCCTCTGCATCTTCCCCACCACTCCCTTGCCTTCTCTGGACTCTCTGCAAATCACTACCCAGGGCTGAGGCTTTGCCCTGCCTTTTCCATCTTCTTTCAGCAGGTCCTGCAGTGAGTCTCCAGCAGCACTGGAAGGCCCCCTGCTCTTTGAAGTGTCCTGGGGTTAATAGCACTAATGAGTCTCTGAAGGTTGGTCCTGCATCTTGGTTCTCCCAAGGGACTGCAGAGAGTAAGCAATGCATAACTGGCTCTCAAAGGAGACTGAAACCTCTGGACTCTGGAAACTTTGTAAAGAACTCTGGCAAAGCCTGCCTTTATGCATAACTCCCAGTCATTTCAATTCTCATTCATGCTCTTTGAAATGGAAACTGAGGCCGGGCAATCACCAGGACTCCTCCAAAGGCATGACGCAAAGCCAGGAGAGATCCCATGAATGGGATTCCCCTCACCTCCCTGCAGATGACTCTCTGTTCACTGACTCGCTCAGATTTAGAGAGCCCTGATGGCCTGACCTGGTCCCTCCAGTGGGGAGGAAGAGGCTGAGCTCCTGGCATTTCCTCCTAGCCATGGAGACTTGCCCTGGGGGAATGGGTGAATCCCCCTTGGGTGCCAGGCTCCCTCCCCTTAAGGGAGATGGCCCCCAAACCTCTCCCTGAGGCACAGGGGCCTGGTGTATCAGGGGTTGAAGGGAGCAGAGTTACTGATACGGCCTTGCAGTTCAGGTCCATCTCTTCTCCCTGGGAAGTTTTCCATGGGGCCTCCTTTGCTCCTGTTGCAGCACAAATAGGTGCCACTGGGCATGATTCCTCTTGGCGCTGCTGGACTTGCATGTCATGAGATGCAGTCTCCTCATTCTCTTCACTGTCTGGAAAAGCAGGAGAGGGCAGCCCAGTGGACACAGACATTGGTGCTGTAGCTTTTAAGGGCAAGAGACCTGAATCTAAAGGGGAGGACTGATTTTTTATGACAGTCACTGTCATTTCAATAGAAGTGCCAACACAGAGATGTGTGCATTGGAGCTTGACACAAGCGCTCCTCACCCCCTCCGGAGTGCTGGTGCCTTTCCCTGTGCACAGGAAGGCAGTGCAACTCAGCTCTTGTAGTGTGTCTCTGGCCTCCAGCTGCCTTTTTGAAAAGATGATAAATCACCTTGAAACTCCATGTCACATCTCCACACTTGCTCAGTCTTTCTCAAATGCCCAGGATCAACAGAAGGGGCCCCAAACACAAATATTATAAGAATGAAAGGATAATTCATGTTGTAAAGAACATCTGGAAGTTTCTACTTCCACCTTCTGCTCAAGGCAGGGTCATGTTGACATCAGACCATGCTGCTCAGAGGTTTATCCATTGGATTTTGAAAACCTCCAAGGAGGGAGACTGCACATCCTGCACATCTGGACAACCTGTTCTAATGCTTGACTATCCTCACAGTGAAAAGTATTTTCCTTCTGTCCAGTCCGAACCACTCTTTGTTCAACTTCTTCTCTCTTTTTTCCATCCACAGAGCACCACTGTGAAGAGCCTGGCTCTATCACCTTATTACCTCATCGTAGGTACTGGAAAGCTGGTATAATTTCTTCCCCAAACCGTCTCTTCTCCACCCTGAATAAGCCTCGTTCTTGCACCTGTCCTTACAGGGAAAATGCTGCAACCCCCTGAGCATCCACATGGCCCTCTGCTGAAGCATTAGAACAGTTTGTCAATGTCTTTTGTATATTGGGGGCCCCAAGCTGGGCACATTACTCTAAATGCGTTCGAACAAGCACTGAGTAGTGGTGGATGACAACTTGCCTCAATCTACTGGCTGTGCTCCTACTCACACAGCCCAGGATGCTGTTGGCCTTCCTTGCTGCATGGGCACACTGCTGGCTCCTGCCCACCTTGCTGTTCACCAGGACCCCCAGCGCCTTTTCTGCAGCACTAGCCGCCAGCTAGTCTGTCTCCTTCTCGGATCATTGCAGGTGTTTCTCCTTCCCAGGGACAGGATTTGGCCCTAGTCCTTGGCTGAAATTCATGAGGATCCTGTTGTCTTCTCCTGCAGCCTGTCTAAGTTCTTCCACATGGTTACCACGTCCTTGAACATATTGACAAGTCCTCCTGATTTCTTGTCATGTGCAGGCCTCTTCCAGGTGATTGATAAAGATGTAAAACAGTCCAGCTCCAAGCATAGACCCTTTGCCCACTGCCTGGGCACATGGAACTGGGCTGCCCCGAGGCCCTGTGACACCCCCTGCTGCTGCCCACAATATGGTGCCCCACCGTGGGGGAGGGGTAGGGGGCTGCCCACGGGGTCACACAGGGCTGCAGTGTTGCCATGGCATCGCCCCCAGTGCTGCCCTCCTATTGGCCGGCAAGGGGAGGACGGTGGGGCAGGGTTTAACTGGTGGTTCTGTCAGCCAATCAGAGTGCAGTATGTGGAAAAAAAAGCCATGAAAAGGGAGCGGGAGCAAGGCCAGAGGGAGGGAGCAGGCAAGAGCAGGTGTTAGCAGGGCTGGTGGGGCTGTGGGCACCTTCAGCTGCCGGCTGGTGCCCTCCTGCTGGGGCGGGGACAGCAGTGCTGGCCCCAGGGCTGCTTTCCTGCAGGAGCTGCAGCAGGGGCTGGTGGGGCCGTGAGCATGGCGCAGAGCGACCGGGGACAGAGCGGGGAGCTGCCCTGCAGCCAGATGTGCCAGCCTGCCCCGAGCAGCTGGGCCAGGGCGGCTGGTGGGGTTTGGGAGCAGGAAGCTTTGCCCCTGCCAGGGGTAGGAGACCCATTTTCAAGTGTTTGCTGGAGCTGCTGTTCTCTTGGGGCAGTAACTGGTCCATAATGGGTGTTTTGCTGCACTCTGATCATTGTGAGGCCCCAGGGTGAGTCAGGGAGGCCGCTCAGGAGCTGCCTCAGCCTTGGGGCAAGGCAGGGGCAGCTGCAGGTGGCAGCAGCCGTGTGGCCGGGGTGTGGGCAGGGAGGTCACAGCTGTGTGCGAGAGATGTGCCAGGAAATCACCAGGGTCAAATCAGTTCTGTGTCAGCAGCTGACAGGCCAGCAGGAGGCACATGGCTCGGCTGGTGAGGATGAGGTCACTTCTGCCCGAGGACCTGATAGGCCAGCTGCAGGAACAAGGCTTGGATGTTGATGGTGAGGTCACTTCTGACTTGTGAACTGATTGGATAGCAGGAGGCCTGTGTCTGGAAAGGTGCTTGTGAGGTCAATTCCAGCTGAGCAGTTGATGGGGCAGCAGCAGGTCCATGGCTGCAACATGTTCTTTGGAGTTCACTTCTGCCTGAGCAGCTGATAGGGAACTTCTGTCTCAGAGGTTTATGGGCCAGTGACAGACATATGGCTGTGAAGCTGACCGTGAGGTCATCTCTTCCTGAGACCCTGATAGGCCAGCAGCAGGCAGATGGATGTTGATTGGGAGGTCTCTTTTGTCAGAGTACCTGAGAGGCCAGCAGTAGCAAATGCCTGGGGAAGTTACCTTGAGGAAACTTGTGGCTCTGAAGCCCGTAGTCCAGCAGCAGGCACGTGCTGGGGGTACGCACTTGTGAGGTCACTTTATCTGAGCAGCTGATAGGGCAGGAGAAGGCACATGGCTTGGATGTTGGTGGTGAGGTCACYTCTGGGTTTGSTGASTGKGCCCAGAGGAGGGACTGGTGCCTGCAGAGCTCTACAGCAATACAGAAATGCAACTAATAAATCAAGCAGAAGTAGATGATAATATTCCACATCATGTGACACAAATGTTATTCCACTCCATCGTCATGAGTTCGTAGTGCTACATTTCAAATGAGGATGATGTTCTCTGGTAAACGTAAACATGGAGTTTGACTTTGCACTGCTTACAACCTTCTGTGGGCGGCCAGGGAGTCCAGCTCGAATATTTAGGCTGCCAAATGAATCTAGCACTGGTGTGAGCAGTGAAGTTAGTAATCTCTAATTTCCAGCATTTGTGTGCTGTAGAAATTCTGCCCAATCAAAACACCAGGGGTTCTGAGATGTTCCTTCAAGGTCTGAACAGCATCTCTGTCCTCTGATTCCTCGATGTGGGAACTGAAGAGGACCGCGGCTGTGACTGGCTGTTCAGAGGAAGTGCGTGTTGCAAGGTCTTGGAGGACTAGAAGCAACAGGAAAGGCTGGAGAGTTGGTCTTTGTGTGATTTGGCGACCTTGGAGGTGCTGTGGTTGCTGCCATGTCTGGTCCTGTGCCTTGTGTGTCCCTGAGACACAGACGGGTATGTTGGCTGGCAACCCTCTGTGAGATGTGGGGCAGTGGGTGCGGCGTGTCACAGTGGTGGGGTGACTGTGGTGGGGACAGGCGGTGTCACCACTGTCTCAGTGTTGCGCGTGGGAGTAGGTGTCTGGAGAGCAGTGCAGTGCATAGGGAGTGCTGCCAGGATGGGGAGCTGGGGAGCGCTGCGAGGTGAGGAGGTGCCTTGGCTCGCAGGGCTCAGGCTGCCCTGGTGGCGTGAGCCAGGGATGCTGGCAGCCTGCTGCCATCGGTGCACTGAGGTTCAGGCCTTGCGTTGCCTCACCTCTTGCCAGGATGTGCAGCCAGGATGCTGATTAAAGGCGGAGGAGTGTTTCTCCTTGCTCTGAGATGCAAACCAAGCCTGCTTTTTCCCTGCTTTCATCTCATTTGCTTTTCCTAATGAGAGCTTTCCTCTGCAGCAGTGTTTGCTGTGGAGGAGGAGGCTGTGGGCATTGTTAATTGCCAGGTGGGCATTAGCGTGCTGGAAGCTCTTTGGAGAAGTGAAGGCCGTGTGGAGAGATGGCCTTTGGAGTCAGCAGGTGTGTTCTTGGGAGATGACTTCTAAGGGAGGCTAATGCCTTCCTGTGCACAATCTCCCTAGACAAGGAGTCCCTTTGAGTAGGCAAGGCAAGGCCAGAGTGCTCTGCAAGGGATGTGCAGCCCAGGTCTCTCTTCCTTCTCATTGCAGCCTCTGCAAGTTCCTCCACCGTCCTGCTGTGGTGTGACCTTCCTGTGTTGCAGCAGGCCAGTCAGAGATTACCCCACGTACATGCATGAGTGTGCTAGGTGTGGTGTCTTCAGGTGCTGCCACTGCTGCCACAGGCAAGGAGTGTTTTTTTATGCCTGATCTTTGGGTGGGTGTGAGGAGCCCCACTTAGCTCTAGATGCATTGCTGCGAGTAGCTGGAGCCAAGGGAGTGGTGGTGAGCACAGCCATCCTCCAAGGAGGTGCCTGGCTTTTTGGCAGGCTTTGCTGACCCTGAGTGCTTGAAGCACTTGACTCTCGGTGTTTTCTACATGAGCACTTTTAAAGTTTCCCCTCCTTTTCTGAGGGGAGATTCCTAGAACTTTTGCATTGTGACCACTCTTTTTCTCCGACTCGTGCCCCCTGAGGCCCTCATGGGATCGTCTCCCTGCAGCCTTGGAAAATCCCGGTGCCAGTGAGTGGAGCGTTGGGGGTCAGTTGCTCACTAAGGAAAGAGAGAGAAGTGGTCTTTCCTCCAGCCTGCCCCCTGTGCTGGTTTAGAGGAGAGCTCCTTGTGCCAAAACTGAGGAGTAACAGGTTTTGCTCTGCCACACCCCAAGCTCCTTCAGTGGATCACTTTGCTGGTGCTCTCAGACTCTCCCTGCGCCATGCCGTGCGGGACCCTGAAGGCCAAGCCTTTGCTGGCTTGTCCATGTGTCACGCGCACTGCTGAAGCCTGCTGGCTTGTCTCAAGTCTTTGTCTGGGAGAGAAATGGCAGCCCTTGCTGAGACAGGGGAATGCAAATGCTTGAGAGCAGCAGAAGCTTTGCGCCATTTTCCTTGCTGGAAGCCTGCTTTTGTGGGACTGGTGCCCTGGCCCTGTGCATGCCGGTCTGTGTGTGTGTGTGTGTGCTACCATGCGGTCGTTTGTGAGCCCCTAGATCAAATGCAGAGAGAGGGGGAGTGGTGCCAAAGAGACTGCTTCATCTCCACTGAAGCCGCTAAGGAGACCTGAGTAGGGAGGCTGGTTGGGTGAGTGCCTTGAGGGCAGGTGAGGCAAAAGCGAGAGGCAAGAGCTGGCCTGCTGAACCCCTGTGAGAGCACTGTGTGTCTGCTTCCTGGAGGTGGGAAGTGAGCCTGAGCAGGGCTGTGCGTGGCTGTTGAGAGGAAGTGCCTGTTGCAAGGCCTTGGAGGACTAGAAACAAATGGAAGGTCTGGAGAGTTGGCCTTGGTGTGTTTTGGGGCCCCTGGGGTTTTCCTGCCTGCTGCCATGTCTGGTCATGTGCCCTGTGTGTCCCCAATGCACAGCTGCATGTTGGCTGGCAACCCTCTATGAGGTGAGGGATGGGGGGGGGGCAGCGTGTCACAGTGATGGGGTAGGCGGAGGTGGGGACAGACGGTGGTCTGCTTGCAGCTTGTACCACTGATCAGAGCATTTCAGCCTGATGGTCCAGCCAATCTTCCACCTGCCTTATGGTCCATTCATCCAGGGCAGAGCTCCACAGTTTGCCCATAGGGAGACTCTGGGGGACTGTGTCCAAGGCCTTGCTAAAGTGAAGGTTCACAGAATCCCCTGCTTTCCCCTTGTGCACACAGGCATTCATCTTATGGTAGAAGGCARTCAGTTTGGTCAGGCATGGTTTCCATTTCCCCTTGTTCAACGCATGCTGCTTCTTCAAGTCCTTGTCCTTCATATGCTTGGAGATGGTTTCCAGGAGGATTTGCTCCATCATCTTCCCAAGGATTGAGATAAAGATGACCAGACCCTCCCTCTTGCCCTTCTGGAAAATGGCTGAGATGTCTGCCTCTTCCCAGTCATCAGGAACCTCCCTGGTTACCCTGACGTTTCCTAGACAATTGGGAGCAGCGTTGCAGTGACTCCAGCCACCTCTCCCTGCACCCTCGGGTGCTTCCCATCTGGTCCCGTGGAGCTGTGTGTGCCCACTGGGCAAAAGTCCTCCCCAGTTGCATCATCCTTTTCCATGGGTGAGGCTTTGCTAACACAGATGCTGCCAAAGGACTCAGGGGCCAGGGAGACCTGTCAGTAGACAAGACCAGGAAAAGACAAGGTAAAAGAGGCAATGAGCTCCTCAGCCTTTCCACTCTCTTTGTCACTATGTCCCCTGCCCCACCGAGCAGGGAAACCACATTTTCCTTGGCTGGCTGCCTTGCGCTGCCAGTGTCCTTACAGAACCCCTTCAGGTTACCCTCCCCATCCCTTCCTAGCTCATACCTTCCCAGCCCCAGCCCCAGCTCCAGCCCCAGCCCCAGCCCCAGCTCCAGCCCCAGCCCCAGCCCCAGCTCCAGCTCCAGCCGAGCAGCCCCTGGGAGGGTGCTGGGCTCTGTCCTGCCTTAGAAAGCCAGGCATGCAGTAGGCCCTGGCGGTGACGCTTTGAGCCCTCTGTGGATGTCCTTCTTTCTTTTCAAGTCCTAAATCACAAAGTCCCTGCTCATCTGTGCCAGCCTCAGGCCAGGCCCTATGGGACCTTC
>NW_020447637.1:42252-49240 GCF_003343035.1 Apteryx rowi
CCAGCCCAGCTTTGACTTGCCGAACTCCATCCCTTCCACCACAGGCCATGTCTGCATATTCTTCCTGATTAGCCCATGCCCCTTCCAGCCCTCTGTGGATGTCCTTCTTTCTTTTCAAGTCCTAAATCACAAAGTCCCTGCTCATCTGTGCCAGCCTCAGGCCAGGCCCTATGGGACCTTCCTGCAGACTTTCCTGTGCTTTAAGGACATTGTCTCTGAAGATCCAAGAGTACTCCACGGCTCCTCTTCCCTCTAGGGCAGTCACCTGCAGGATCCTGTCAAGGATCGTCTTGTTCTTTTCTTCCTCTTTTATTCCTCTTTCCTCTCCACCATCTCACCGTCACTGCAGTGACAGCCAACCTCCACATTCACATCCCCATCCAGCCTGAGCTTCAGGTAAGAAACCAATGGGGAGGATGGCACCCTCTACTTGGAGGCGCAAGTACAGAGATGTAACCCATGAGCCCAGGAGATGGGACCCCAGCCTACTCTGGCTCATCCTCAGCCCTTAGGACCCAGGATGCAAAACACCGGTCTGGGGACACCTCAGCAGTCAAAGGGTCTGAATGCCTGGCGTGCTCCTGAGAACTTCTCTACGGTCTCCCAGCACTGGTTTGACTCCTGTTGCCCATGGAGCAGAGACTCCTTTTGAGGATGAACTTGCTTACTGTGTGACTCTAAGGACAGGCTTGACCAGGCAGTACAAATGCCAGCAAGGCCTCAAACCCACAACAATATCCCCTGCCAAGGACTCCACTTTCCAGCCTCTTCCTCCTAAAGGATTTGGGTTGGGAGGGACTACCAGAGATCTCCAGGAGCATGATCTGCTCTGAGCTGGGCTAACTTGACAGTTAAATCAGATTGGTAGGTGCTTTCTCCAGGAGAGCTTTTAAAAATCTCCTGGACCCTGCCCCAGTGCTACTCAACTGACATGGTTATTTCTTTATTTTTTTCCTTCAACTCATTTGAAATTTCCCTTACTATGTCTTCTCCTTCTTGTCTCTTGTCCTTTCCTCCCCTTAGTCCCCAGCCAGACCATCCCACTAACTTTGACTGAGGACAATCACAGCCTCACCTCCAAGCACAGCCTTGCTGGGATCTCCTGGGACTGTGCAGGCAGGCTGTGGTGGCCAGCTCCAAGCAGGGCTATGCACTGCAGGTCCCTATGTTGTCTCAGATGAGAACGTATGGAGATATAACATGACCCAGGGCAGAGCCTGTGGGCTGATACCAGGACTGAGCCAGGGAAAGCAGGCATGAGAAGAGAAGCCCTCCAGCAGCTCCTCTCCACAACCAGCCTGGGAGTGATGCACTGGGCAGTGCTCCTGAGAGAGGAGAGTGACATAGGATGGGGGATACACCTGCAGTGCTGGGCTCCGACCATCTGTGCTGGGTCTGGGAGTCCTGGCATGCGGTGCCGCTGGCTGTAGCACCCGAGAAACCGCTGACCCTGCTAGCGACAAACAGTCCCCTCCATGACTGTCAGGAGCTTCTGGAGTGTCATGGCTCCGATCTGTGCCTCATCCCTCCACTGGTCCCCAAATGAACCCACTGTGCAGGCACTGCACAGAACAGGGTGCGTTCTGGGGTGGGGAAACATCCCCCCAGCATGGTCCCCATGACAGCCCTTGATGCCCTGGCCTCCTCGGCCCTCCTACCTGGCAGCCTCCCACCAGCCCCCAGACCCTGCCCAGCCCTGATCCTGTCCCCCTGGAGTTAGCAGAAGGCATGCCCCAGGGTCTGCTGAGGTCTGAGCCCGCAGAAAGGCCAGGCAGGGCAGCCATTCCCCCCATACAGGTGCTGAGCCCAGCAGGCAGACAGAGCTGGTCACATTCAAAGATCACCCCTCACCAGGACCATGGGGAATAGCCAGTGCTGGAAAAAGCTCGTATGAGAGGCTGGGTGTGTGAGGAGTTTCCTGGGACAGCTTCTCTTCTCTGTTCGTGCAGCAACAAGCTGAGCTGGATCTTCCCACTGAGGCACCCTGCTTGAGGGCCCCCATGGGAGGAGGATGGTCTACAGGCCCAGTAAATGGCCTCAGGACCTCCTCTGCATGCTCCCTGACAGCCCTGCAGAGGACCCAGCAGAGGGCTCKTCCTCCCMRGGCTCACAGCTGGGCATCCASTMCTCCAGCTGGGCATGGAGCCTTGTCTGRGGGGATGACTTTGGGAGTAAGGACCAGCACACAGGGTGGGAGAGATTGTCTCAAGGAAATGTGCTGGGGACAGTGCGTGAGGGACAGCAGCTTTGGAGGAAGAGTCATCCTTCAAGGACTGCACTGTGTAGAACCTACTTTATTACAGAGCTACTGTGAGGGAGTCAGCTCTGACCCACTGTTGGACACAATCTTAAATAGGCACCAGGTGAGACAGAGCAGTCTCAGTAGAGGTGGAATGAATCCAACCATTGGTGTAGCAACATGGTGACAAATAATAATAACAACAGTAATACTAGTAATAACAAAAATAAAGTGAACAAACAAAGCTCAGTCCTGGTACAGGACACAGGGGGAGTCATTTGTGGAGAGCAATGGCAATGTTACCACTGCTGAAAAATGTCCNACACAGGGGGAGTCATTTGTGGAGAGCAATGGCAATGTTACCACTGCTGAAAAATGTCCGTGAAACCAATGTACTCAGGGCATCTTTGAGCTCCTTGTTCCTCATGCTGTAGATGAGGGGATTCAGAGTTGGAGGCAGCACCGAGTACAGAACAGCCACCACAAGATCCACAGCTGGGGAGGAGAGGGAGGGGGGCTTCAGGTAGGCAAACAGGCCAGTGCTGACGAACAGGGAGAGCACAGCCAGGTGAGGGAGGCACATGGAAAAGGCTTTGTGCCAGCCCTGCTGAGAGGGGATCCTCAGCACAGCAGTGAAGATCTGCACGTAGGACAGCACAATGAAAATGAAACACCCAAAGGCTAAACAGGCACTAAACACAAGAAGCCCAGCTTCCCTAGGGGAGGAGTCTGAGCAGGAGAGCTTGAGGATCTGGGGGATTTCACAGAAGAACTGGTCCACAGTGTTGCCTTGGCAGAGTGGTATCAAAAATGTGTTAGCAGTGTGCAGGACAGAATAGAGGAAAACCACTGCCCCAAGCAGCTGCTGCCATTTTGGCACAAGCTCTGCTGTCCATGATGGTCCCATAGTGCAGGGGTCTGCAGATGGCAACAAAGCGGTCATAGGCCATGACTGTGAGAAGAGAATACTCTCCTCCTAACAAGAGGACAACAAGGAAGACCTGGGCAGCACACCCTGAGTAGAAAATGGCCCTGGTGTCCCACAGGGAATTGGCCATGGATTTGGGGACAGTGGTGGAGATGGAGCCAAGGTCTAGGAGGGAGAGGTTGAGGAGGAAGAAGTACATGGGGGTGTGCAGGCGGTGGTTGCAGGCTACAGCTGTGATGATGAGGCCGTTGCCCAGGAGGGCAGCCAGGTAGATGCCCAGGAAGAGTGAGAAGTGCAAGAGCTGCAGCTCCTGCGTGTCCGTGAATGCCAGGAGGAGGAACTCGTTGAGGGAGCTGCTGTTGGCATTTGCTCCCTCTGAGCTTGGGGACTCTCCAGGGAAGAACACAGAGATAAATTTCGACAGACTTCTCGGAGCAAAGCTTTCTCATAAAACCCTTCCAGACACACACACATTACCTCTCCCCATCTCAGCAGCNTCAGCTCCATGTCTTGAGCTCCAGTTTGTCCTGGCTGAGGGTGCCATGTGAGCATGGAGGCTGAGGAGTGTGTCATGGAGTGAGTCCACTYATTTCTGGGCACATGAGGGAGAAGAAGGTGAAAGGGAAGAGGCAGCATGGATTTACCATGGGTAAATTGTGCCTCACCACCTGATTGCCTTCTAGGATTAAATAAGTGCACTTGTGTTTGGAGAGCAGAAAATGCCTTTCGACTTGATTTGAGCAAGGTGTTTGACACTGTCTCCCACAATATCCTTGTGGAGTACAATTTAGAAATTTACCACCTAGATGGGTGAACAACCAGATGGCTACAGAACTTGTGGGATGATGAGGCTCAGAGGGCAGTGGTGAATGYGTGGTATTCTTCTTGGAGGCCAGGGAGAAGTGGAGCACCATGGAGGGGTCTCTCCAGGAACTTGTCCTGTTCAAGGACTTGATTAGTGACATGGAAGAAGCAATATTCATCATGCTTGCTGAGGACAAAAAAAATGCAGAAGGGCCCTGCCATATGCTGGCCCTTCCCCCATTGCTACTCAACTACCATGATTATTTCTTTATTATTTTCCTTCAATTCTTTTGAAATTTCCCTTACTGCATCTTCTCCTTGTTGCGTTGTGTTCTTTCCTCCCCTTGGCCCCCAGACAGACCATCCTGTCTACTTTGACTGAGGACAATCACAGCCTCACCTCCAAGCACAGCCTTGCTGGGATCTCCTGGGACCATGCAGGCAGTCTGTGGTGGCCATCTCCAAGCAGAGCTATGCGCTGAGGGTCCCTACGTGGTCTCAGAGGAGAGCTAATGGAGACATAAGATGACCCAGGGCAGAACCTGTGGGGTCATGCCAGGGTAGAGCTGGGGCAGCAGGCATGAGAAGAGGAGACCTCCAGCAGCTCCTCTCCACACCCTCGCAGGGAGTTATGCACCCAGTGGTGCTCCTGAGAGAGGATGATGACAAAGGACGGGGGGGGCACCATGAGCTGCATTGCTGGGAGACCACCTGTACTGGGTCTGGGAGTCCTGGCAGGCAGTGCCGGTGGCTGTAGTCCCTGAGAAACCGCCGACCCTGCTAGCAGCAGTGAGTCCCCTCCATGAAAGTTGGGAGCTTCTGGGGTGTCATGGCTCCCATCTCCCTCCTGTCCCTGTGCTGGCCCAGCCCTGCTGCCCTCCATGTGGCCCCATGGCCCCACTGCACAGTCACTGCACAGGACAGGTTGCATTCAGGGGTGGGGAAATGTCCTCCAGGCATGGTCTCCATGACAGCCTTCAGTGCTCTGTTCCCCAAAGCCCTCCTGAAGCCTCCCACCAGTCCCCAGGTCCTGCTCAGTCCTGATCCTGTCCCCTGGGGTTAGCAGAAGGCCGTGCTCTGGGGTCTGCTTGGGTTTGAGCCTAAAAGGAGAGGCCAGGCAGGACCAGCCATTACCCCCATACAGGCACTGAGCCCAGCAGGCAGACAGAGCTGGTCACATTCAAAGATCACATCTCTCCAGGACTGTGGGGAATGGCTAGTGCTGGAAATGGCTGGTATGAGGGTCTGGGAGGAGTTTCCTGGGACAGTTTCTCCTCTCTGTTCATGCAGCAGCAAGCTGGGATGGATCTTTGCCCTGAGGCACCCTGCCTGAGGCCCCCCATGGGAGGAGGATGGTCTGCTGGCCCAGGAGATGGCCCCAGGACCCCCTCGGCATGCTCCCTGCCAGCCCTGCAGAGGACCCAGCAGAGGGCTCGTCCTCCCAGGGCTCACAGCTGGACATTTAGTCCTCAAGTTGGGCATGGAGCCTTGTCTGGGGGTGACTTTTGGGGTAAGGACCAGCATGAGGTGTGGGGGAGATTGTCTCAAGGAAATGTGCTGGGGACAGGGCCTGAGGGACAGCAGCACACTGATATGGTTCTTGAGTCCTCCTTCCTTCAACGCAAGCTCCCACAAGGGGTCCCAGTCTTCTTTTTGGTGCCACCCCTCAGGAGGGAAAATGGCAGTATGAGCTGGGAGGGTGGGGAGCATTAATCCTTCTTCAGCCACTTCCCAGGCCATGTGCAGGGCCGGGACAGCAAGGACTTCTGGCTCTGCACCATGAGCTCACTTTAGTCTACCCACACTCCAAACATTGTCTTGGATTAAAAGTTGGCATTCTTCTCTCCAAGACACTTTCAAGCCCAGTTCCACTTACTTCTCATCATCTCTTCCAATCCCTCCTCTGATCTTGTTGGCCATTCCCACACCCCCTCCCCTGTTCTCTTGCGGGGTCTTGAGCTCACAGTGCTGCCCTGCAGAGCGAGCAGGCTGTGGGGCCACAGGACCACAGGGTGACTCTGCACTGGCCGTGCTGCTCAGGGTGGGAGGCAGATCCAACCAAATGGGGATCATGGCCTCTAATCCCTCCAGGGGACTGCAGATGTGGCAGGTGCTTGGAGGGGTTATGGAGTATTTCCAAAGCTATTAGTTCTGTCCAGGTGCATCTCTAGATCCTGCCCCTGGTATTTCACAGAGGGTGACATGAATCACTCTCCAGTCTCCCTTCCCCATGTCAGCTGGGTCCCCAATGCCTCTCCTGGGATTGTAGAGTCCCCTTTTGCCTTCGGATCCCTGGGTTTCATACTTTAGCTTTAAATGACTCCACCTTGGAGGATCTCTCCCTTTGTAAGGCTCCACTCACTGCCCACGCCAGGCACATGCTGTCCCAGGAGATGCTCTGTGTTCTCCTGGCAGCTCCAGCTTCCCCTCCAGAAAGATGGCCATCAGACACTGGGCCTTAAAATGTGGGACAGCTGTGGGTATGTAAATCCATGACCATTCATCCCCTCCACTGTCACTGGACACTGACGAGTGAGTCCTAAATCCAGCCCTTAGTCTCTAACAGATCATAAGAAGATTATGAGCTTTTTGCTCCTGAACCCATGGAGAACCCTGTGCACTAGGCCCTTCTGGACTGCAATTCCTGGGGCCTATTCTGGACACCAGCTTTGAAGGAAGCACAGCCTTCAGGCACTGCACCAGGAAGAACCTACTTTATTACAAAGATACTGTGAGGGAGTCTGCTCTGACCTAGTGTTAGACAGAATCTTAAATAGGCACCAGGTGGGACAGAGCAGTCTCAGTAAAGGTGGAATGAATCCAACCATTGGAGTAGCAACATGGTGACAAATGATAATATCAACAGTCATAGCAGGAATACTAAAAATAAAGTGAACAAACAAAGCTCAGTCCTGGTACAGTACACAGGGGGAGTCATTTGTGGAGAGCAATGGCAATGTTACCACTGCTGAAAAATGTCCGTGAAACCAATGTACTCAGGGCATCTTTGAGCTCCT
>NW_020447637.1:51815-54862 GCF_003343035.1 Apteryx rowi
TGCTCCTGAGAGAGGATGATGACAAAGGACGGGGGGGGCACCATGAGCTGCATTGCTGGGAGACCACCTGTACTGGGTCTGGGAGTCCTGGCAGGCAGTGCCGGTGGCTGTAGTCCCTGAGAAACCGCCGACCCTGCTAGCAGCAGTGAGTCCCCTCCATGAAAGTTGGGAGCTTCTGGGGTGTCATGGCTCCCATCTCCCTCCTGTCCCTGTGCTGGCCCAGCCCTGCTGCCCTCCATGTGGCCCCATGGCCCCACTGCACAGTCACTGCACAGGACAGGTTGCATTCAGGGGTGGGGAAATGTCCTCCAGGCATGGTCTCCATGACAGCCTTCAGTGCTCTGTTCCCCAAAGCCCTCCTGAAGCCTCCCACCAGTCCCCAGGTCCTGCTCAGTCCTGATCCTGTCCCCTGGGGTTAGCAGAAGGCCGTGCTCTGGGGTCTGCTTGGGTTTGAGCCTAAAAGGAGAGGCCAGGCAGGACCAGCCATTACCCCCATACAGGCACTGAGCCCAGCAGGCAGACAGAGCTGGTCACATTCAAAGATCACATCTCTCCAGGACTGTGGGGAATGGCTAGTGCTGGAAATGGCTGGTATGAGGGTCTGGGAGGAGTTTCCTGGGACAGTTTCTCCTCTCTGTTCATGCAGCAGCAAGCTGGGATGGATCTTTGCCCTGAGGCACCCTGCCTGAGGCCCCCCATGGGAGGAGGATGGTCTGCTGGCCCAGGAGATGGCCCCAGGACCCCCTCGGCATGCTCCCTGCCAGCCCTGCAGAGGACCCAGCAGAGGGCTCGTCCTCCCAGGGCTCACAGCTGGACATTTAGTCCTCAAGTTGGGCATGGAGCCTTGTCTGGGGGTGACTTTTGGGGTAAGGACCAGCATGAGGTGTGGGGGAGATTGTCTCAAGGAAATGTGCTGGGGACAGGGCCTGAGGGACAGCAGCACACTGATATGGTTCTTGAGTCCTCCTTCCTTCAACGCAAGCTCCCACAAGGGGTCCCAGTCTTCTTTTTGGTGCCACCCCTCAGGAGGGAAAATGGCAGTATGAGCTGGGAGGGTGGGGAGCATTAATCCTTCTTCAGCCACTTCCCAGGCCATGTGCAGGGCCGGGACAGCAAGGACTTCTGGCTCTGCACCATGAGCTCACTTTAGTCTACCCACACTCCAAACATTGTCTTGGATTAAAAGTTGGCATTCTTCTCTCCAAGACACTTTCAAGCCCAGTTCCACTTACTTCTCATCATCTCTTCCAATCCCTCCTCTGATCTTGTTGGCCATTCCCACACCCCCTCCCCTGTTCTCTTGCGGGGTCTTGAGCTCACAGTGCTGCCCTGCAGAGCGAGCAGGCTGTGGGGCCACAGGACCACAGGGTGACTCTGCACTGGCCGTGCTGCTCAGGGTGGGAGGCAGATCCAACCAAATGGGGATCATGGCCTCTAATCCCTCCAGGGGACTGCAGATGTGGCAGGTGCTTGGAGGGGTTATGGAGTATTTCCAAAGCTATTAGTTCTGTCCAGGTGCATCTCTAGATCCTGCCCCTGGTATTTCACAGAGGGTGACATGAATCACTCTCCAGTCTCCCTTCCCCATGTCAGCTGGGTCCCCAATGCCTCTCCTGGGATTGTAGAGTCCCCTTTTGCCTTCGGATCCCTGGGTTTCATACTTTAGCTTTAAATGACTCCACCTTGGAGGATCTCTCCCTTTGTAAGGCTCCACTCACTGCCCACGCCAGGCACATGCTGTCCCAGGAGATGCTCTGTGTTCTCCTGGCAGCTCCAGCTTCCCCTCCAGAAAGATGGCCATCAGACACTGGGCCTTAAAATGTGGGACAGCTGTGGGTATGTAAATCCATGACCATTCATCCCCTCCACTGTCACTGGACACTGACGAGTGAGTCCTAAATCCAGCCCTTAGTCTCTAACAGATCATAAGAAGATTATGAGCTTTTTGCTCCTGAACCCATGGAGAACCCTGTGCACTAGGCCCTTCTGGACTGCAATTCCTGGGGCCTATTCTGGACACCAGCTTTGAAGGAAGCACAGCCTTCAGGCACTGCACCAGGAAGAACCTACTTTATTACAAAGATACTGTGAGGGAGTCTGCTCTGACCTAGTGTTAGACAGAATCTTAAATAGGCACCAGGTGGGACAGAGCAGTCTCAGTAAAGGTGGAATGAATCCAACCATTGGAGTAGCAACATGGTGACAAATGATAATATCAACAGTCATAGCAGGAATACTAAAAATAAAGTGAACAAACAAAGCTCAGTCCTGGTACAGTACACAGGGGGAGTCATTTGTGGAGAGCAATGGCAATGTTACCACTGCTGAAAAATGTCCGTGAAACCAATGTACTCAGGGCATCTTTGAGCTCCTTGTTCCTCATGCTGTAGATGTGGGGGTTCATTGCTGGAGGCACCACCAAGTACAGAACAGCCACCACCAGATCCAGAATTGGAGAGGACAGTGAGGGGGGCTTCAGGTAGGCAAACACGTCAGTGCTGACAAACAGGGAGACGACAGCCAGGTGAGGGAGGCACATGGAAAAGGCTTTGTGTCGTCCCTGCTGAGAGAGGATCCTCAGCACGGCAGTGAAGATCTGCACGTAGGACAGCACAATGAAAATGAAACACCCAAAGGCTAAACAGGCAGTAACCACAAGAAGCCCAACTTCGCAGAGGTAGGAGTCTGACCAGGAGAGCTTGAGGATCTGTGGGATTTCACAGAAGAACTGGTCCACTGTGTTGCCTTGGCAGAGTGGTATTGAAAATGTGTTAGCAGTGTGCAGGAGAGCATGGAGAAAACCACTGGCCCAAGCATCTGCTGCCATTCTGACACAAGCTCTCATGCCCATGATGCTCCCATAGTGCAGGGGTCTGCAGATGGCAACATAGCGGTCATAGGCTATGACAATGAGAAGAGAAGACTCTCCTCCAAACAAGAAGAAAATGAGGAAGACCTGGGCAGCACATCCTGAGTAGGAAATGGCCCTGGTGTCCCACAGGGAATTGGCCATGGATTTGGGGACAGTGGTGGAGATGGAGCCAAGG
>NW_020447637.1:55292-63597 GCF_003343035.1 Apteryx rowi
AACCCTTCCAGACACACACACATTACCTCTCCCCATCTCAGCAGCACTGTCATTCAGCTCCATGTCTTGAGCTCCAGTTTGTCCTGGCTGAGGGTACCATGCGAGCATGGTCCTCTGCCCGTGGACTCCAGAGAACTCAATTCTGACCTACAGCACTTCGTACATGGGAACAGGGGTGACTAAACTGATATACTGCAAGTTCCACCCAGATTTCATCCACTCATAATGTTGAAGGCATTTTCAGCATCTTCACTCCCACTTCTAAATAATGTGGGTGCATTAATAGTTTTAAGGCTTCTTTTGTTTCCTTTAGCTGACTCTGTCACACCTGAGGAGGATTCCTGCAGGTAGAAATCCTCAGCATTGCTGCTGCACTCAGAGTGAGCAGCTGTGATTCTGGAGAGGCAAAAGGATTCACTCTGGCTTGAGTGCAGAGGGAACAGAGCTGGCCTGTCCATCTCCCTTCTTCCCAGCTGCCCTGTGTTCCCACCTCACAGGTGGAGGACAGTTGCACTCGTGTTATCTGAAAAAGAAACAACACGGCAGAGAGCAAAGGAATCCACCTGCAAAGTGCCCATCAGCACTCTTTCTGAGGGTACATGAGGCAGGTCTCAGCCTTCCCCTTCTAGCCAGCAACACATCGGGCTCCTTCCAGCTGCCCACATTCAGCCTCCCAGTAGCATGTCCRTGGCCTCAGTATCTMRGTGGCTTCTGCCTGGGGCACCTAGATAACACGCAGCTGCAATGGGAGAGCTGTGTCCTTGTGGAGGGCAGCTTGCAGCCCAGCCAGACACCCCAGGGAAATGGCAGAATGTCCTAAGGATGGGATGTCCTGACGAGAGAGTTGGCTCATTCCCAGACCCCCACACTGCACTGTCCAGAGCCCCACAGGTGAGAGGGTCACTTGGGCACCTCACTGTCAAGGACACATCTGCATGGCAGGACCCGCAGGGTCAGTGTCTGAACTGCATCAGAAACTCCCCTGCCCTGAGAGTCCAAGAGGAAGGACAAGGGCAGCATTGGCAGGTGGGAAACATGGAGCTCTACCATGATATTTGTGGCGAGGGAGGCAGGGCCAGGGAGGGACAGAGGGGCACTCAGGAGTGTCTCCTCTCCTGCATGTCCGGCTGCCGAGGAAACAACTCCTGCCCTGGACCCCACAGCCTTGAGAGCAGAGGGCTGTGCTGGCTGGGAGAGGAGAGGAGGCCTTGGAGTTGACAGTTTCCTCTCACACTTTGAGCATGATTCTGCTGCCTGGAGCTGTTTCTCTGTCCCCATGCCTCTCCCCTCTCAGTGCTCACAGACCCCATCCCACCTGCTGGGCGCTCAGCTCTGCCCTGCAGAAACCTCCCGGGGGCAGGACACTGCCCAGGGCACCTCCGTGTTTGCAGGTGCTGAGGAGCAGGTGAGACAAACCTTGCCAAGGCTGGAAAGGTGATGCTGGTTCTGTCCTTAGGCTGAGGGGTGGATGGAGGCATTTCCTGAATCCCTCCATGAACTGTTCCTTTCTCAGTGTCACTGTTTTGGAGCCTCCGTCTCCTGTCTAAACCTGACAGATCCAATCCCATTTCACCCCAGCCAGAGAGAATCAAATTGAAAGCACAGACTAATGACAGCTCCCTCCCTTTCATGTATCCCCTGCCTTGACCGTCCTTTTGAAAGTGTCCTCCAGAAATGTCCTGGGAGTGAGATGGAGCTGTGAGCAGCCCTGACCCATGAAGCACACTCTCAGCATGAGAATGAACCTGCCCTGCTGGGGGTCGCTCCTCCCACCCAGAGATTCTCCCCACATTGCTGTGGGGAGCTCCCTGGGCAGGTTGAGTGCTGATCCTCGCAGGCGGCAGAGTCACTGCCCCAGGCACACATCACCCTAGGGCACAGGGACACAACTCTGAATCACAACCCTGAGCAGACCTGTGTGCACACCCCGGCGTCACACCCCTGCAGCATCCCTGGGAGAAGGTAGCAGGATGTCCTGTCCCTCTGATGGCGTGGCAGGGAATCTCTGCTCTGAAGCATCTCTCCCTCCTCTGCAAAGGAGAAGCTGGGAGAGTAATCCTTAAAAAAACAATCATAAGCCTGGAATGATTTCAAGACCCCTCCAGGAACCTCAGTAGCATTGCCCTGCAGCCAGAGACTTTCTGTGTCAAGGACTGTGAAGATTTCTCCCACAAGGAGCACTCAGCTCTCCTCCCACTCCACACTGACTTTCACTTCTCTCTGCCTTGTCTCCTCTCATCTCAGCAGCAGCAGGCAGTGCCCGGAGCCCTGCTGCTCTTTGCAGAGGAGCTGCTCCTGCACACAGCTGTCTCTGGGCAGTGCTGCCCGGTTGCCATGAGCTCCCTCCATCCCTGCAGACTGGCCCCGCTCAGGAGCAGAGGCCCAGCTGAAATCATGAATTTTTCTGTCCCTTGTGCTCCCTCCTCCTGGGAAATGTTCACTGGAACCAAATAAAATAATCACCAATGCTCCCTCTCGAAACACTGAAGGACGACTGATTCCATCATTGCAATTTGTCTCATSAGAGGAYGGTTATCTATGAAAGGTRGAAATGTCCCATTCTGGCAGCCCCTAGTCCCACRTCTCAACTAGGCAGGACACCTAGATGGGGAAAAGAACAGAGCTCATTTTCCCAGTGTTCAGTTATGGATTCAGATGTGTCAGTTTGGGCTTCTCAGGCTGRTTTAGAAGGCCCTGGGCTGACATAGCATTCAGATCCTTCCCATGAGCTCCACAAAAAAACACAGAGGAAGTGGGATTCCCCTTGCCCAGGCAGAAGTGAGGACAACACAGATGTCTGCATGCGAGATCTTGGTCTATGCTCCCATTATAATCAATGGAGATGGAGGGTGGGAGTCACTTGCTCACACACAAACACCTGGTGACATTGGAAGACACAGAGGTGCTCCAAGGCATGTGCCAGAGTCTGCTTGCTCTGATGGAGCAAGTGTGACACCTAAATCCTTCTAGGGCATGAGGTGGGTCCAGGTGGGGAGTTGCTTTGGCCACCTGCAATGATACTAGATGCCCACTACTACCAGAGCTCCACTCACTAGGAAGCTGAGACACATGCAGATCCCAACATTACCAACAGTTGATGTCATCCAGTGCAGGCACTTGATTCAGTGACACAGAAATAGGCCTGCAGGGCCATGTCGGATGCCTGGGGAGTCCAGCACAAGCACATGTCTCTAGCAGATACACCATGGGACCTCTAGGAAAACCATGCCCCTTTGGAGTGGTTGCTGGTCAAGTGCCCCAAGGCAACTATGGTTTCCTACCAGTGCCCAAACAACTGGATCCCACCACTGCCTTTAGGCCAAGTCTCTCCGATCTACAGCCAAACGTGCTTCATAAATGGGAGAGGCACCTCACACCAAGGTCTCTGCTCTAGTCTCTGCACCCTTAAAACCTTCTAGCTTTCCTCCTCCTGAACCTCTTCTCACCCCAGGGCGATATGAACAGGAACTGGGCTAATGATGACCTCAGAGTGCCTGGATCACAGGCTAGTCAGGGCCAGGGACTTCTTCAGTGGTGCCTTGTCCTGCCTGGAGATCAGTTCACCTCTGTCACAGGCACCAAGGTGCTACAAATCACCTCAGGCGGCCAAACTGTCTCCTGCCATTCCTGCACAGCCCAGCTCTGTTTCTCGCTGGCCTTGGGCACTGCAGGCTTTGCTCTCTTAGTGGGAAACTCCTTGCACCATTACATTGCCACCTGCTATATATGCCAGCATGGTTCTGCTCTGAAGCGGGGCCATTGCACACTTGGTGTCCTTGGCTCACGGTAGCAGGTTTTACCATTACCAATCTCCTCTCTCTGCCACAGCTGAGGCTCTGCAACCCAAATATACCCAAGTGCATTTATCCTGGGGCTCAGAGAGGAGCAGATGGAGATGCACAAGCTGTCACAGGACTGAAACTTGTTTGGAATAACTGGGATGCGGGGGGACTGCTAGCATGACCGGAGGGCTATTATGGCAGGGTGCAAGCTCTGCAGGCAAGACCATTAGGGAAGATGAGCAGGGAGATGCTCTTTTAGTGAAGGGACAGCTCAGATGTATGGAACTCTTGCATGGGATGGACAAGGGTTTGCATGAGAGATTGTGGGTGAGGATCAGATTAAAGGTGATGTTGTGGTGGGGGTTACAGACCACCCGATGAGGGTGAGGAGGTGGATGCAGTCTCCTTTAAGCAACCAGAGGAAGTCAGTGGGTCACAGGGCCTGGTTCTTCTGGGGGGACTTTAATCTCCCCGATATTCATTGGAAGGGCAAAAAGCAGGGTGCAAGCAGTCCAGGAGATTTCTGGAGGGTGTCAGGGACAGCTTCTAAACACAGCTCCCTGGTGGGCCAGTAAGGGTGACACTCACGTGGACCTGGTACTCACACACAAGGAAGCACTGATCAGGGCTGTGATAATCTGTGGAAACCTTGGCTGCAGTGACTATGGAATAGTGGAGTCCCAGATCGTGAAGGCAGTGCCTGGGAACAGTCAGCCTGGATTTACCCAAGGTAAATCATTCCTGCACAACCTGATTGCTTTCTGTGACAAAAGACCTGTGATTGTGGAGGAGCAGAAAGTACTGGATGTCATTTACCATAATTTTAGGAAGGTGTTGGACACTGTCTCCATGAATATTCTTGAATACAATAAGGCATCATGATAAGATGGGTAGACACTCAGGTGGATGAAAAGCTGGTCAGATGATGGAGCTCAGAGCGTTTTCTGAATCGGTCATGCTTTACCAGGAAGCCAGGTAAAGGTGGAGTATGCAGGGTTCTCTACTCAGACCTGTCTTGTCTGACAGGTTCATCAGTGACCTGGAGGATGCAACACTCATCATGTTTGTAGATGACACCTCATCAGGAGGAAGAGTCACATGTTTAAGGGCTGCCATTCAGAGGGACCTCAGCAGACGGGAGGAACGATCTATCAGGAACTTTGTGAAATTCAACAAGGACAAATGCTGGTCCTGCACCTGGGGTAGACCAAAACCCTGCAATAATATGGGCTGGGGAGTCTTTGTGGGCAGGGAGCTGAAAATCAGCCAGCAGCTTGTTCTAGCAACAAAGGAGGCCACAGCGTCCTGGGTGGCATGAACAGGAGCACAATCAGGAGAGGGAGGGAAGTGATTATCTCCCTCTACTCACCACTCATTAGAGCCCATCCAGAGACTGTGTCCAGTTGGAGCTCCCTGTAGAAGAACACTGTTGATCACTTGGAGTGAGTTCAGTGGCAGGCCCCCAAGGTGGTTGGGGGCAGGAGCACTTGCCCTGTGAGGAGAGGATGAGGGAACAGGGTTTGTTCAGCGCAGAGAAGGGAAGGTTTTGGGGAGGACTCATAACAGCTTCCCAGCTGAAGGTTGCCACTGATAATGAACCAAGTTTTTACAGGGATTCATGGCAGGAGAATGAGAGGCAACGGCTATAAGCTGAAACAAGTGCAGTCAAAATTGTATATAAGGGAGAAAAATCAATAAGGATCCTGCAGCATTTGAAGTGGGGTCCAGAGGGGTTATGGACTCCCTCTTCTGGGAGGCTTGCAGGATGCAGCTGGACAAAGCCCTGAGGAATGTGGTGTGAGTTCAGCGTTGATCCCTATGTGAGCGGGAGGTTGGATTAGAACCTCCTAAGGTCCCTTCCAGCCTGAATGATTGGGTGATTTTGTCCTCTCTGGCGAGAGCCACTGCAATTCTTGCAGGCAGCAAATCCTTTTCTGCACATGGGTTAGCACCTGACATGGCCTCCCCAGAGCCAGCCCCTCCTAGTGGTGAGAGGTTGCCTCTTGGGCCTGAAAGGTTTTCTGTTCAAGGTTTCATTATGAGTGACTGCTTGTCCAGAGTGAGTCCTCTTCACAGCCTACAACACCTGTACATTACAGCATGATGCCAAATGAGTGTGACATATGCAGAAAATCATGCTGTGAGGGTGACTGCACTCTAACATCCATGAAGTCCTTTGCTGATCCAATAATATCCAGAAGGACTGAAAGAGCCTTAAACCTCCTAGGCACGCTTAGGTAATGTTGACTTTGTCACTATGTCAGTCTGAGGGAGTCTGAGCTGCGTTTGTTCAGCCTGGAGAAGGGATGGCTTTGGGGACACCTAAGAACAGCCTCCCCATGCCGACCAGGACGTCACCAAGAAGATGGAGCCAGGCTCTTTGCTGCTGTGTGTGATGGGAGGATGAGGCCCAATGGGTATTAGCTGAAACAAGAGCTGTCAGGCTGGGGATAAGGAAAAAACATTGACCCATCCAGAGAGTCAAGCACTGGGGCAGGTTGCCCTGAGAGGCTTTGCCATCTCCATCCTCAGAGGTTTTCAAGTCCTCAATGAGTAAAGCCCAGAGAAATCTGGACCTGAYAGCTGACTGTGCTGTGGGAAGGAGGTTGGGCTTGGGATATCCTGAGGTCCTTTCTAGCCGGAAAGATTGTGCATTTCCTTCCACACTGCATCTTCTCTTTTGACCTTAGGGAAAACCTTCAGCTTCCCCGTGACCACAGAAATATGTCAGACAAAAATATGACCCGATCAACTGTATGTTTCTTGTCCTGCTCCGGTCAGAGTCATTCAGTTTCAGGACTGCTTGGCAGATACCCCCAAATAGCCATGATTTTTCTTTTGCTTCACCTTTTTCTTTTGCTTTACCTTTCCATTTTTCCCTCTTTTCCACCTTCCAAGTTCTTCTCTTTTAACATCCTGATACCCTCCCATGAAGTCAGCCGACCCCTGTTTACCCTTTCCCCATTCACCCTGGATTTGCTTTCTGTGTACATTCACTTGGCTTTTCTGAGATGCTTGCCATGGTGATCCCTACCTTTGCCAGCAGTCCCTTTAAACAACTACCTCCTTTTGTTATGTGTAGTGTCCTGCAGTTTCTCCTGCTGTTATCCTCTCAGAGGCACCGCAAGACAGGATAAGCCATCTGCACACACTCATTTACAGCTGACACAAGGGAGCTTCAGTCCAGAGGGGCCTTGAGAAACTTGGGGATTTGGCCAACAGAAACCTCATGCTGTTGTACAAGGAGCAGTGGCACGTCCTGCATTGGGGGACAGAACAGGCCATGCATCAGGACAGGCTGGCACCTGACCATCAGAGGAGTGACCCTGAGGAGAAGGGCCTGGACATTACGAGGGATGCCATATGAGCCAGTGGTGCACGCTCACTGCAACTGAGGCCAGCTGCACACGAGGCTGCTTCAGGAAGAGTGTGGCCACCCAGGGAAGCAGAGTTATCACCCCCCCCTCAACACAGCACTGGTGTGGCCTCATCTGCAATAGTGTGTCCCAGTGTGGGCTGCCAGTGCTGGAGGAACGGGGAGCAACTGGAGGGGGTCCAGAGGAGTCTTCCAAGATGGGGTTGGGGGCCTGAAGTACTTGGCCTGTATGGAGAGGCTGAGGTACCTGGGCTTCTTCAGCCTGGTGAAATGGAGGCAAAGGGCGGTACAGTAGTAGCCTCCAAGTGCTTGAAGAGATCATGGATCTTTTCTTGGTAGAGGCAAACAGCATGAGAAGGGGAAACCAGGATAAAATGGGAACTCACAGCTCAGCTCCAGGGCAATAAGGCAGCATACAAGAAGCGGAAGGAGGAATATGCAGCAAAGGAAGAATTCAAAAATTGTGTCCACTGAAATAGGGATGGTGTTAGGGAAGCCAAAGCTCTCAGAGGGTACACACTGGCAGGGGACATCAAAGAAGAGCTGCTACTGCTTCAGGAACAGTAAAGAATAAAAGGAAAATGTTGGCCCTTTGCTGAAGGGGGCAGAGAATCTAGTAAGAGCAGATGTAGGTAGGTCTGAGGAGCTCAGTGCCTTTTTGACTTCCGTCTTCAGCAACAAGGTCTCCTGGGCTGTTGTGCCTAGAGTCAGGGCTCCAGACAAGAAAAGCAACCAACAGTGCATGAGGGCTGAGTGAGGGATGACTTGCAAGAACTCCACCCCTACCAGCCAGTGGGATTGGAACGGCTGCACCCAAGGACATTGAGAGAGCTGGCCACTGTCATAGCAAGGCTGCCCTCTGTCATCCTTGAAAGGTCGTGGAGATGGGGTGAGGTCCCACTAACTGCAGAAAGGCAAATGTTACATCCACTCTCAAGAAAGGCCCAGACGGCAACCCAGGGAATGACAGGCCATTCAGCCTCAATTGGTTGAGGAGTGTGTCATGGAGTGAGTCCACTCATTTCTGGGCACATGAGGGAGAAGAAGGTGATAGGGAAGAGGCAGCATGGATTTACCATGGGTAAATTGTGCCTCACCACCTGATTGCCTTCTAGGATTAAATAAGTGCACTTGTGTTTGGAGAGCA
>NW_020447638.1:0-55945 GCF_003343035.1 Apteryx rowi
GATGTTATGATGTACCGTTTCACACGGCACAGAGCCCTCTGGCAACTCCACTGCTGCAGGGGTTTGGGACTCCCGAAGCTGCACAGTCTCCGAGAATACCCTGTCTATCTCTTGCTCTGCTTCTCGGATGCTGCGCAGCCTACTGACCTCCTCCCGTAACTCCCTTACCTGACGACACAACTCGTCAACAGCAGGACACCTCCTGCAGGAGAGCTGGCTGCCAGCCCAGGCCTCCCGGAGAGGCCCCAAGCACTCCCTGCAGCCTGAGACCTGTAGGGCTGCATCTGCTGTCAGAGGGTCGGTCTGGGTCCCAGCCTCTGACACAGCAACTCCAACAGCCACTGGGGAACGCGCTGTGCGGCGTGTCACGACCATACTTGAGGAAGTGTACACCACAGGGAACAGAAACGAAGGTACCTTCGCGCGTCCCTTCTGCGCAAACTGCCGCGTCTGTTCGCTGCGCTCTGGGAGCTGCACTCTAGGCCTGGCTCTTATATMGGCCTCTCCCTAGCACTGACTCACAGGGTGCTTGACCGCCCTAATCAAGGGCCACTGRGATCAAAGGCCCCAACTCCYTCTGGYCAGGGGCAACCAAGAGAGCTCGTTAGCAGCAGCCAGTCCTAGCTAGAGCTTTTCCCACAAGCTTTTCCCAGGAGAAGTCAAGGCCTCCTGCAGTTGTCCTTGCCTAGCTTCCCCTTTCCTGTTCACAGCAATCACCTTCTAGGTCCTCGGGGGTCCTCAGAAAGCCCACAACTTCCAACAAGATCCTCAAGTTCTAGTCAGAGCCCAACCACTGCTGCGCAAACTGCTGCGTCTGTTCGCTGCCTCTGTTAGCTGCGCTCAGTGAATATATGAAATACATCCACTAAATAAGAGGAATTTAAAAATAAAAGTTAAAAAAAGAGTTTGTTAGAAGATGTCTCTTTACCTCGGGTCCCTATGAATAAATAATAAATAATCACATAAACTGATTGAACATAGGCTGTTAAGAAAATGGGACCAAGTAAAGTTGTATATGGCAATCTGGCTTTCACTTAAGGAACAGAAATAGTAACAAATCCATGAGAGGTTGGTTACTTGCACAGAAGATGAATTTGACCTTTTGAGCATGAGAAATGACTATGTTTATATTGTACTTTAGGCAGAAGGAGAAAAATTCAGGTAATTATTCCTATCCTAAAAGTGCAAAGATCTCATTTCTCTTCTTCTATGACTTTCTAGAGACAGGTTACCAGTAATATCAGTCATGATCCCATTTCTAATGCTTAAGAAAATAAACAAACAAGCACCATATAAATTATTTTCCAGAGTGACTGAGTGAAAGAATGAATCCTGTCTAATAGAGGTGAGCTTTGTTGCTTTACACAGTCCAGAATGTGTTTTCTTACTCAAGTGATGAGCACAGTGTACAGCAGCAGCACAATAGAGCTTCCAGTAAATGCACTAATCATGAATTAACCTTGTAATGATGTTTTCAATATCATATTATTTTGCAAATAGCTCAGATACCAAATGGTTATCTCGCAAGGGGGTTGTTCTTTAGGAACAATTTCAATTAGAAGTTTCATAAAAAGGAGTAGATACAAMTGAAAAATGAGTATGTATGCATGTATGTATGTATGAATGAATGAATCTGTGTATGTAATTAAGAGGATTTGGGAAAAAGACAGTTCGTTTTTAGTCCTGTACAAAGGAAGCAAGTTCAAGCCATCTCAGATTATAGAATGTAGATAAAAGTCTGTAAGATTTTTTTCATAGGCAAAAGYGTAATCCAGTCCTTTTCCACTGGCAGAGACTTACATTTCTCAGTGTTTTACACATTCTTTTGGTTACTAATATAGTAATAGACAGACGCTGTTTCCTCTTCTAGTTATCTCATTCATTAGATGAAATTTACTTTTAAAGCTCGATATTACTGCTACATTAAAAAGAGTATAATGTTGTATTTTGTCTCTAATGAACTCTTTTATTTCTTTCAGGACCACATAAAGACATTAAAGATGCATTTTGATCCAAAGCAGTAGATCGTCCTCAACAGAATACTGCACAGACCCTCTTGACCATTGCAACATGCACCTTCTTCCTAATTGTCAACCCTTGCACAGTGTCCATCAGGATCACTACATATCCAAGACTATTAGTCTTGAACAATCATAACATAGCCGTGAGTACACCACACCCCAGAGCTGATGCTGCACGGCCATCGCTGGTGGCTGTGGTCCTTGGCAGTTTTTCACTGTGGAGGTCAAGGCAATCTGGCTTGAGGGCTCTGTGACGAAAGAAGTCAGCACTGAAGAGGGCTTGTCTTATTCCTTCTCTGATTTTCCTCATTTATGACTGGTGGGTTTTTTGCTATTGACTCCCTCGCAAAAAGAAATGGGCATTTCCTCTGCTCCTGATACTGCTTATCTTGCTTTCTTTTGTCTTGTTATTCACCCTTCTTGGGTATTCAGAAGATGTCCTGCCTATCTGCCATCCCTTGGCCTTATCTTGTCCTCCCTCTGGCAAGTTTTTGTTACCTTGATGCCTCCTGCCTGTGGCTACCCACCTCTTTGCCCCTTTAGTGATCACATTGCTCACATACTTAGGTAAAACCATTCCTGCTATGCCATTGCAGTGTTACAAAGTACTTATATACTATGGCTAGTTATACCATTTTAGTACCCTTATGTTCAGGTTTGTGGCTAGTAAATATTAATATATCCTCATTAGTACATTTATAATTTATGTTTTACAGGACTCTGTAATGGCTACAGTAATATTATGAAAGCAATGATCACAAAAAAGTAAAAGGGGTTTTGTAATTATTGCTAAGGAAAATTATCACCAGCTGAACTGAAGAAACAAAACACGATGGTGTTTTAAAGCTAGTTTAGATTTCTAGTTTATCTACAAACTCATTAAATGTCTTTTACTGATATTAAGGGTTGGAGTGAATGCAAAGGTATTAGATACTAAAAAATAATACGCCTGGGTCCCTGAAGGCACTGGATTAATTTTATGATTTAAACAAAATATAGACAGGAAATAAGGCAACAGAATTTAACCTAGGTCTTTTTATTTAAAGTTAAGTAAATTGTGTTAGCATTAAAATTAATGTTGAATTTAAAAATAAATGAGTTATCTTAACATTAAGGTTATTATTCAAATATAGAATTTGAGCAACTATGGCAATTAGGATTAGAATGAAGTCTGTGCTACYGAGGGACAAGTAAAAATCACATCCTGCAGATACATGTAATTATAGTATTATACTTTGTTACTTGTTCAGTGATACAATAGTACTAAATACCATAGTGGTTTGTCATGGAGACATTTCAATATTAGCTCCAAACACACAGTGAGCCAGGGAAAAAATAGCAATTTTGTTTCTGATTGTGAAAGAAGTGATTGTCCAAGAAAAACCAAACTTAGGCCCTTTCTTGGACTCTGATTTCATGGACATCTCTGATGATAAAATGCTAAATCTTCATATAGTTATAAAATTGAATCATTGTAATACAAAATATTTAGATAACCAAATACAAGATCAGAAAAATAGCAAGGATGGAAAAAAGAAGAGCCCTGAACTGGGGGGAGAAGAGGAGGGAAGAGGGGGGCGGATGAAATACCAGCATCATCAGCAGATTTTGAATGAGGTTACTGCTTCTTACCTGGWGTCTGCAGAACAAGCCCCGGCTCAGGCGAAGACCCTCTGCTGAGGCCATTTTGCAGCAGAGCAGAAGGATGGTAGCGGAAGGCAGGGTATCAAACAGAAACCCCGTCCTAAAAATGTCTGGACACAGCTCTGCCTCAGAGTATGGTCACAGGACCATGCTTAGAACATTTGAAAAAGCTGCTACTCTTCAGCATCTGTACTGGAGATAATACTGAAAGTGATTTCAACTTAGAGGGTGGATCATGCCCTAAGGTACCTGTAAACCTATGATGTGACACTATTACAAAGCTAAAAAAACAGTTTTTCTGGAGAAGGAGAGTTAAGTCATTTTGTAAAGCTCTCAGAAGTTATTTGCTAACCTGCATGTAACTTCACTCTTTTGAGAATGAAAATCTCTTAAATATTCTAAATTCTAATGCCCTTTGAATTAGACACTGGAAAAAACAAACAAACAAAAAAACTTGGAAAAGCAAATGTAAAAAACAAACAAAAGAAAATAACTCCCTACCACCACACATACACACAGTAGAACATATTTAATCCATTCTGGACAACCAATTTGCTAGAATTCAACTAAATACAGGAAAATGTGTCTGGATTACAATTCATTGCATTCGCTTTATATTTCACTATGTTGAAGAAAAAGGTATTAGTTTTTGTACTGATTTTGGGGGGAGAATTTCCTGCAACTTAAAAATTACACCTTTGTAATAACTTAGGACTGATGAAAATGAAACATTGCAATATTGTAATGATATACTACAGAAAGAGCCAAGTATGCAGTATAAATCTCACAGATATTTGTCTAAACTTAATTAAATAATTCCATTCTGTCAGACTAAAATGATTCATTCCTAGACTGGATTTTTCTTTTCTTTTCTTTTTTTTTTAATTCATCAAACAACAAATTTTGAATTACCAAAAAAAACCCCCCAAAAACAAAACAAAAAAAACCCAAAACCCAAACAAACTTGTTTTAATACAGAGAGCTACAAATATAAGCAACTTTCTTTCAAGCCACACATTTAGCACCTTTTCAGAAAAAAAAAAAAGTACAAAACAGAATCCATCCTTTTTCAGCCATTCTCAGATAACTAGAAACATTTCATAACATCATTTCTTTCATATGTTACAGTAATTTTCTGACTCATAGCCTCTCCCGGTAATCCAGAAACTGCCATCCTCTAGAATTTCCCCATTAGAGCTTGTTTTCGTTTTTCAGTTAACTCAGGCAATTAGTACCAAGATGTGAGAAAACAGTTTGACCTGTTCACCCTACCTGAATCTTTTCCTAGGCTGACTGTACATCAAAATTTCAAAACAGTTGTTCTTGCCAGTTCCCAGATCTGGATGCACATGCTGGACTTACCTTGGCTTTGTACTAGATGAGCCCTGGAGTTCCTCTCTCTTCCTAGACTGGTGTCTACATTTTACCGAGTTGGGGTGACATACAGTGTCTCAAGATATAGCACTTATTGCCAACATGGCAAAGATACAAATCAACAAATGTCACTGGTACATGCTGAATAATTGGGGGGTTAAGGGGTTCTTTGTGTGGACTGTTGGGTGACCCAGGCCTAAGTTATCTTTTAGTCATCCTGCACAGATAGGATTAGCTATAGCCTGAGTGCAGACACATTTTACTAATTTTCTGAGGATATGACCAATGCTTCTTAATGCAGGGTGATGAATTACAAGGAAAGTGTATTCTTTCTGAACATATAGAAGATTTTAAATGGTACACAAAAAGTTAGTCAGCCTTTGTACTTTGGGCTATATCCTAGGCTGGGCCACATAGCTACTTAACTGTAGAAAGAGGCTCTATTTTTTGCTTGGAAATAGCTTTATTTCCACTCTATTATATCCATTCTTAAAGATTTGATTATGTTTAATTTATGCTCTTTTGGGGGGGAGGGGAGGGGAGGGGGCAGCACAATTTAAGAATGATTATTTGTTCACCAGTGAAAAAGCTATTTTAAAATCTCAGTTGTAACTGCCTTTTGAGTAATGAATGTTTCCCGTTCTTCATGATATTTTCTTTCCTCTCTGTGGTGCCACAGATATTGTACTCTGAAAAAAGTGATTAAAGCAAGCTTTTAGACACTCATTAAATAATGCAAAGGTGCATACAACTAGACATGGTGTGCTTTGCTCTTTAACAAAGGAGTGTTGTTATTCATCTAGCCATATATATTAGAACAAAGGGATGGAATAAATCATGATCTTCACTGAGTAAGACAAACCACAGGGTCTGAATTACTAGTACCCACCCCTGCAAAAGTGGGTTAGGCACATGGTGAGAGAACTTTTGTGGCACAGCCTTCTCCACATTGTCTTTGCATTCAGCCTGGCATTTTTAGTGGTAGGCACAAGCTTTTGCTGTTTCCTCCTGCACGCCTGTCTCACATAGTTCATGCAGGCCTCTTAAATATATTGTTTCCTATTTTGGTGTGAAACACAATGTCTCAAGATACAACACTTGATGCAACATGATAAAGGTGCAAATAAACTTAAATGCCATGAGTACATCTACACTGCTAAATGAAGGAGAGCGAGGAAGCAAGCTAAAGGCTTGGACTTTCAGTTGTCCACTCAGCTCAAGAGTTAGTCTGCTCCCARTGAGTCTTAGGCCACTCCAGTTAGTCCTCCAAAGACAATATCCTGTTTTCAGTTCGCAGACAGTTATCTCTAAGGAGCACTCATAAAGCACAGCAAAAAATGACAGACTGCCAGAAGTCTGGTTCCTCCTGCCTCCACATGCTTCAACCCAGGCCTGGAACCCTTGCTCCCCACGTCAGGTAAAAACATACGCTCTGGTGGGCTGCAGCTCAGCTCTCTCATTGTGACACATATTGTGAATAAAAAGATTCATAACCTAATTATTCCTTTTTTAGGCCTACAGAGGCATCAGAGGGGACCCATAAGATGAATGCCTTAATCTCATCCTGATGGGGTTAGTACAAAGCAGCCTGGCTGCAAGCCTACCCATGAGCTTGGTTTCATGACCAGGGACTGAACCTGGTCCTCCATTATTTATGGGTACAGATGAACCCACCGTGTCCACTGCAAGCCTTCTTTCCTACCTGTTGTGGTATCTGATTTTGGTCACTGTCAGAGGTAGGATACAGGCATATTTAACAGTTCCCTTTCAGTATGAACAACGTTATTGCTTCACTGCCTCTTCGTACAAATATTCATCTGTTATAATTTGCCTACTGTTTCAGTGGTAATCTGTTTGGGCTATGTTAAGAATGGCACAAAAAAGAGCCTGCTGTGTGGCTGAGATCTTAACAAGGGACTGAACTGAACCTGAACCCAAACCAGAGGCATTGTTTTTATTTCCTTAAATTGGATCTGAGACAGAAGTTTATGAACAGAATGAAATGGGAACAGATGCTGCAGAGAACCAAATATAAATATGTAAAATAAATACTCCTCTAACTCTTGGTTCCCAGGCTTAAGACAATAACACCTTTCCTTTTGTCTTCTTTTCTTTTCTAAATAAGTTTACACTAAATGTCATCTACAGGCTGCAATTTTTGTTACTATTTTCAGTGCTATGTAGCTCTGTTCCCCCAAGTTTCCATCCCTCTCCCCTGAATGTCTCATTCCAYATCTGTTTTTGATTTATTATATTTTTTATTCCTTTTCAGATTTTTTAATAAATATTTTTGGCATCAGATAAAAAGGAAAGCTGCTAACTGTGCCATATGTATATGCATGTATATATCTATCAATAAAAAACCCTGGGATCTTGGTTTTCTTTCATTTCTTAGCAGGATGTTGATTACTAATTGCACTGAAATATAAGACAAGAATCCAAGTTTTTTTGTTCCCCCTCCCAGGAAAAAGGGGAGTCAATCAGAAATTCTTGATCACTGATACTGAATCATTCTGTGGCTTTGATCTGCAGGTTTATATTACTGCCCATCTGAATATTGTGAGTCAACAGTCACAGAGGTTAATTGCAATGATGAAGTTCCAGGTGATCGGAGGAATCTCTTTCTTGCAGCTCTCTCTTTTTTGGKTTTTTTTTCCCCCCTCTTCTCCCCCCATCCCACCTAGGGGAGGTGCTCCACATGGAAATATGTGGTTCTGAATGTCTGATTTTTTTCATGCTGTTCATTTTTATTCTCTTATGGAACAGCAGCATATATATGACAAAGCATGAATATCAACTTAATGTGTCTGGTTATAGAATAATACATCGAGAATAGCATTTCAGTGGGAGATCAGACAAACTTCATTCTGTTTAGGAAAAGTCCTCTCTTTGGGGAAGAAAACAAATCAACCTTTCCACCACATCCAATTATCCTTTTTTTCTCTTTGTTTCCTGAAGTTGTCAGTGTTACGCAGATCAAGGTTCATAAAAGAAATTCAGGGATGAAGGCATTGCAAAGCTATAATCAGAGTGAATTCCTGTTTGTCATTCCAGGGCCATGCATCATGGTTCATATTTCTTAATATAGTTTGAAGTTGTAGAGAAATTTTCACTTCTAGACTAACTTGGATGAATTGTCAACYTTTTTTTTTTTTTTTTTTTTAAGTCAGGCTGCATTAAAAGAATACCAGTTCTTTTACTATTGTGTTCCAGCTTTAAAATCTAAATGAAGTTTATCAGTATTAACATAACATTTTAACATAAATATAATGACAATGATCAGCTGCTCATTTGATGTGCTACATTTTCTAGCTGTTCACTTAAAGAAAGAAAAGGCTGTTTTTTCACCGAATTACAATGTTGTTAACAGTATCTTTTTTTGATCATAGATCCACTGCCCATTTTCTTCAAAAAGAAACAGTTAAAAATAACTTAATGCAAATCTTACAGAAAACTGCCTAAATTTGGGATAAAGCATATAGCATACAAAAGAGTATTTTCCCTTTTTTGTGTAGCAATAAGGCATGGGCACAGGAAGAAATTTCATAAAACTAAATTTTATCTTAGTTTTGCTTGGAATCCTATCAATTTTTCTAATCCTGTAGATGTCTAACAGGCTGTAGTCTGTGTATTTATGCTATAAGAATATCCTAAACTACTAAAGCTCTTCTATTCCTCATGCCTACAATTTCCCTTTTTAGCTAAGCTGGGCATCTCAGTGAACACTTCACCCCTAAATCATTGAAAGGACTTACATAGGAATAGCAGTTGTCATTTTATCTGGACGACCTGATCAAGTTAGTTGATATTGTACCTAGCACATACAGAAAGCACCAAGTTCATTATTAAAATGCTCTTCTGCCAGTAAAGGGAAGATCTGCTGTCTAGGTGTATTTCTAATCTCTTACCTCCAAACACATCACGGAGAGGAGGAAAACCATAGTTTGACTTTGTAGTCTCTCAAGGAGATACTCAGGAGACTACAGACCAAGTAGCTACTCGCAGAACTCTTTCTGCACTTTGTCGTGTGAGTCTTAGATGCAAAGTTCATAACAAGTCTTAAAATGTGGATCAAAAGCCAGATCTTAGCCTTTCACTTTCGGCATTGAATGGCATACTTTACCCCTAGCAGTGTAGCTTCGCCATGAGGGCTGAGTGGGAAACTAAGTTTGACCATAGTAATCATTGCAGTGCTATACTGAGAGGAGGGATCTGCAGGCCAAAGCTCAATAAAAACATAGGTTGCTTTGTCAAGGTGAATTTGCACTGGTAGGGTGGTTTTGGCCTTGGTTCTCCATAACCAAAGAAACAGTGCAGGCACCTAAATCCAAGTGCTGTTTCAATCTGTGAATACTAATCGTGCTTTAGTAGCTGTGTTGAGGAGACTGGTAGAGATGTATATGAACTCCCATTTTTTGGCTTTAGCTGTTGTCTGTGTAAGGCACTGAACTATTCAGCAACGTTTGTCATAATTAATGCTTCAAATGCCTAGTTGTCCCTACTCAATGTCTGGAGAATTTAGGCTCATAACCTGGGTTTAGGAATTTAATTTCCCAAATCTGATGTAAAATTTAGGCATGCCAGCATTATACATTGACAGATTTCAATCTTCTAGTCTCTATATTACTTTCTTCTACAGCAAAAATGCAGTTCCTGCAATATATTTTCTTTCCGTTTCTGTAATCACTTATGATCCCACCTCTGACAATGAGAACAAGTAACAGGTCTTCAGTTTTTACTGCAGAGTGATTCTGTGAGACTGGAAAGAAGAGTGCGTAAAGCCGTATGTTTACCTTTTTTACCTTTAGTTAGTAGTGGTTGCACGCTGCCTCTTGGTGTCCTCATCCTTTTTTTTCTTCTTCTTCTTTTTCTTTTTCTTTTTTTTCTTTTTTTTTTTTTTTGAGGGTGGATGTTGTTTGAAGGCATAATAGGAAATTATTTCTGTCATCTTGTATACTGCAGTTACTGCAGAAGGTAAGATTCGGGTCTTTGTATAAATTATCCATGAAGGTTAATGAAAGCCATCTTGGAAAAGGTGATCTGAAAATATTTAGAGGGAAGGAAATGACAATCCGAAAGAAAGACCTAAACTAAGACAAGATCCATTTGTATAAGATATGTAGACAGAGAAGAAAGTACAGCCTTTCAGTTTCATATAGGAACACAGTGTCATGAACCTAAAATTAAAGGGCATGAATGGGTTAGTACTTAGGAAAATAACTATGTATATGATGAGATCTATCTGACCTATGTCTATAATGTGCATGATGAATGATGTAGATAGCTATAATATGTATGCCTACACTTGAGCTAATCAACTTATATTTCCTTTATATTTACTTCTAGGCACCATTCAGCTTGTCCTAAAGCAGGGATTTGTTGTTCAGAAGAATTATGTTCTAGATGCTTTCATTTATTTCCATAGGCTGTGCGTGACTTAGCATTGCCTTACAAAATTAGGGACCCCGGGTAACCAGTGGAACCAAGTTCCAGCGTTTGTTTACAGAACTTTTCTCTCCTTTCCCCCCAGTATGATCTGTCCCTGAGTAATCAGAAGTGAATACGGGTATCAGTTATTACTAGCAAAAAAGGCACAACTGACTTCTAGTCAGCTTGTACCCACATGAACGCCACGCGGTACAAACAGAGAAAAAAATATAAACTTTTCTGCAGATTCCTTTCATAAGATGGGGTTAATTTTCCTGTTGATGACACCACTTTAGATACTACAAATGACAGACAGTTAATTTGTGAGCAACAAAAAGACTTTGGTATAACTAGCAATGCTACACTGAACCCCAAAAGGACACATAGAGATCCAATAAAATGCTTGGAGTCTTTCACTTGTCATAAAATGCAGCTACTTAAAACAGAGGAATCGGGGCCAGACGTATTTCTTAGTTGTACTGCCTTTAAAGACCTGTGGCCATTGAATAGTGTACTCAAATATAGGAACTTACTGAAATACTTGTATGATTGCTCATATAGGATGTGGGCCACATCCTTAAATGAAAGGGGTAAATCATGCCAGTTATATCTCAAAAGTTCAGTCAGAGGACCCATAAAGTAAAAACATCTGGATTTTCACCTTCTGTACAAGAAAGTTGCATTATCTAGTACAGATATCACCATTAATTTTGGTCATTTGTTCTGAAAAGGGAATCTTTTCCGAAAAGAGATTACAAAATATTAAAAAATAATAAAATATATCTTTAAATTTAATTATATAACCATTCTGACACAAATAAAATTACACATGGGATAATAAGAACCAGCAGTGTAGTGGACAAGAGTGAACCAGAATCCTTAGCATGTCTGTTTAGACTTATGACAGAAATATTATTAACTATTCTATCTAAGATTTTAAATAGAGCTAAATTAGAAAACAAGGGTGGTCTTTAAAAAATACTTTTCGGATATTTCAGAAAAAAAAATATCAAACTGTCAAAACTAAAATGATTAGCCAACATTTTTATGGGCAAAAATCCTTAGTGTTTTTCAAAGAAATTAGACACTTCTGCAGGAAAAAAACAAACAAACAAAACAACAACAAAAACAAAGCAAAAAAAAATCACCAAACAAATGCTTAGCTAGAAAATTTCTTTTAGCCCAATGAACGTGATTCAGCCTTCCCCATATAATTTAATTTTCTTGATGATGTCCAATGGAGAAAAGTGAAAATAAATATAGGAAACAAACTAGGTAAAAATAGCTGAAGCTATATAATAGGTCCAACCAACAGAAGATTTGTTTCTCTTAATTGCATGTTTTGGGGTGACTAGTGTTGTTTCTTCACTGTTGAATTCCTTAGTTTGAGTATTATTAACACAAAATGCAAGCCTTGAAAAACTCCGCAGTGTTATCGACAATCTTGTTCTACTTTCTGTGCTGATTTTTATTCTGTTAAACTGCAGCATATTGTTTGGTAATCTTAGAACAGCAAACCTGGTGACATCTTGAATCAAAGATTTACAATGAGAACAGCTTTGCCACACACAAAGAAATCTGCATAATAGGAAGTGTTTTAACAATACTACTTCTGTCATATTTTAGGTCTTTTCAGTCTGTTAAATTGACTTACAATATTGTTTGACAAACAAAGATAAGTACTATGGCAAGATAGAAAAAGTAGTCTACTTCAACAAACTGCAATTTGCATCTRTGCAATATGAGCTCCACTATCTAATTCTTCCATTCTGTAAAGAAAGCAATTTTCTCTTAAGTTACTTTTTGTTTGCTTTTACAATGTGAATGCACACCATTAAACTGCAGAGGTGCCCATTAACAATATCAAGTATGACACAAAAGGTCTGATCCTACATTTCACATGCAATCCAAACTCCCACTGAAGTTTATAATAGTACATAATAATAGGGCAATTTTTTTTTCTGTTGTTGTTCTCTCTCCTCAGTACAGTACTATGCTTTTAAAATCATGACTAACTATGTCATGCAATGAGAAATTACTCCTTTTAGAGAACAGAAAAAGAGGATGTTTCTGGAAAACTGCAATCTGGAAATTAGAGTAAACTCCACCTACTGAAATCAACTATTGACTTGCTATGCGACTTTGCTGGGCAGCTGATACCTTACAGAGCCTTTTCATCTCTGTTAGCACAGGGATAGTTGCTGCTGAAGAGGAGGGAAACCTTGTGGTAAAAGAGCATCATGATAACTGAGGGCAAGGGAAAGATGTTTGGTAAATAAAAATCTTTCTGGCACATGTTAACCATACACTACCGAAGTGCAGAATAATTCGGGTTGAAAGGGGCCTCCAGAGGTCATCTAGTCCAAAGTAATGTGCAAAGCAGGTCCAGTTATTGCAGGTTGCTCAGGACTATGTCCAGTCACGTTTTGAATATCTCTAAGGATGGAGACTCCACAACCTCTCTGGGCAGCCTGTGCCAGTGCTTACCTCTCTTCAGGATAAATAGTTTTCCTAATATCTGCTCAGAATTTTCCTTGCTGTAACAACGCTATGTAGGTACATAAGTATTTCATAATACTGTGAGGGTGTAGCTAGGCACAATGTATAGGTCTTAAGTATGTGAGAAATGTGACCATCAAAGGGGCAAAGACAAGTGTAGCTGCACATAGGAGGTATCCAGGTGATAGAAGAATAAACAAGATAAGTCCAAGGGACTGCAAACAGGCAGGATATCCTTCCAAAGAAACAAGAAGAATGACAGGCAAAGTCATAAACAGTATAATAGTTGATAATAGTTGATAATCAGTATCAAAAGCAATTGAGATCCACCTTTGGGGGGCAGGGGAGTAGAGGCAAAAACATTAGAAAACGAAGGATGCTGAGGAAAGATGAGAAGAAAGAAGACAGCCTACTTCAGTTCCAGCCTCTCTTGTCAAAAAGCTCTGAAGCCTGATCACCTTCACCTCTGTGACTAAGGATGAAGCCACCACCAAGGCTAGCTATACGGCAGCTCTGTGATGATGTGGCAGGGCACCTCTTGCTGTCAGCCAGAATCCCTCTCTGAGGGGGGATGCCTGGTGTTAGAGAAACGACCAGGGTTTCGGTTCCACAGAGGCAAATGCGAAGTTCTGCAGCTAGGACATAGCAATCCAATGTGAAAGTACAGGCTGGGTGCCCAGCTGCTGGAAATAGGAACTTGCAACTAATTTATAAGTGTTAAAAAAAGTTTTCTATATGTACTGATAGGTAATGATACTGATTAAGAACTAACCATTGGTTCAAAGTGTATTGTTATTGCATGACTTTATTAAAATTTTGTTTTAAAGTTTAAAACTGGCCTGACTTCTCAAGCTTCTAAACCCATCACAGCAATCTCTAATTCTCTAACTCAGTTATATAAATGCACATGTTTATTCAGTTGCAGCACTATCTATTATCTACTTTTATAAGACCACAGTGTACTCAAATTTAACACTGTTATAGCATTGAGTAAGCCAATAGAAATCCACACAGTAACACTTAATTTCCAAAGAAGGGAAGTAATTAAAAATGAGAAGGTTTGTTGAAAGGGATTAAAGGTCAAGAAGGCAAATCATAGCGTGTGAATATTAGACTCTTTAAGAAAACTGTACYTGGATTTCAGATCTAATACATACTGTCTAAAAAGTCTCTAAAAATTACTATTAAAGCAAACACAATCAAGTTGGAAAATAAACAGCCTATTCGAAATTATGCACATATACATTTCCCTCAAAATTCAGTACAAAATCAGTAGAAACACCTATTAATAAAAGTGTAAAATGAATAGATATTGGAGAAACATGATGTTAATATTAATGGCACATTTAGAAATAGCTATGTGAAGCATAACATACTTAAGTTCTTTGAAGAAGTCAATATGCACACAAATAAGTGTCAGTAGGTTCCTACAATATACTTAGACTTAAGCAAAAAAACTTTTTATGAATTCCAAATAAAGTAAGTTAATATGAAGTTAAAAATGACTAAGGATGGTAAGGTAATGCGCATTAGGGTGCCACCAGTGACTTCACCCTATGGGGCTCTATGCTGATGCTAGTACTGTACCACATATTTTTAAATCACTTTGAAAAAGAGGTACATATAGGACAAAATTTTCTGGAGATAAAAAGTGATTCATAATAATAATTAAAAATATTTATATAGCCAAAGATGGAGACCTGTTGTAGTCATAAAAGTAGAAGCACACTAAGCAGACTTTAATTATTGTCAACTTGTTTTGAAACTAAACATTAGCACGCTGACAATGCATAACTGGAGAAGATTTTTTGTACCCAGTGGCCCATAAAAATAGTACTGCCATTGCTAGTGACAGGCCATGGCCCTTGTGCTAACCGTGCCATGTACTGACTGTGCAAGGCCCTGTGGAGGCTGAGACCTGCAAACTGTCTAGAGACCCAGCTTTCTTATAAAAGGGCAACCACCCTGGGTTTGGGGGGAGGCGGTGAGGAGCTCGCCTCAAGCTTGGTGACTAAGATGATCACAGGACACATCCATCAGCGCTGACTGCACGGCATCTGCTCCATAAACTGTACAGTCACGGCTGAAGTAGAATATGATCACTAAGGACTGACTGCTTTAAGCATGCAGTGATAACGATTAACAATGTGTAAGAACTAATTACTGATGTGTAAGAACTAATGTGTGATGTTAATGAATGTCAGCCTACTAAAGTGTTGTATAACAGTTTGAGACTTACCTGCTTTTTCAGTCTTCTAAATACTCCAATTGCAGTGTTCCCTAGTTTCCTGATATTTACACATCTGTTCAGTTGTAACAGCTGGCTGTGAATGCTTGCAGAATGCCTTAAAAATACTGTTTTTATTCTTAATAAAAAGCAAAGCAATAAACATGCTGAAAAACTGATGAGTATGTATTCATAAAATAATGAAATTACATGAGCAATTACTTCTCCAAAAAAGTCTGTGATTTTTTTTATAAAAATCTAAGCTAGATTATTTTTTCTGCTTTGTTTCTTATTCCTCAACTGATGATGATGCTTTTTGACTAATGGTTTTTATTGTACAAATGCATGAAAGAACCATTTTGTGAATATGGTGTGCAGTACTTGTCCTCTCACCTGAAAGAGGTCTTTGAAGTCACAAATTAAACAGACAGGATAGGCATGGAATATCATTTATTGTTGTAATACATGAAATTAGGGACATGGGAAACTACTAAAGCAGATGAAATTGTCAGTACACGCAAGAGAAATAGTTTATATTACAACAAAATTTGGCTTTACATGAGATTGTGGAGGTGAAAATTGTAAAGAGGATTGAAAGTGGCTGGTCAAGTATATCAGAAGACAAGTTTATCAAGAAATTGTTAAAAACAGAAATGGAAACACATCTACCCAAGAAAACCTGGAGTCTTAGGCCACAAGAAGCTACAAAAAATATATATATTGGTAAGATATAAATATACACTTATCCCTAAGCATCCAGTTCATAATATCTTATTAATAAAATTTTAATGTCTACATTGATATGCACATGTAAGTCTAAAATCATAACAATAACTAATGAAAAATGCTGCATTGATTAAAGTTCTAAGCAAAGCTAAATTCAAATGATAAATGTCATTGAATTTCAATGCAAATATTTCCAAGCATCTTCCAATACAGAAACTAGGGACCATCAAATGAAACTTATAAGTGTCAAGTTCAAAACATACACAAGGAAACTTTTTTTCTCTTTCAGGGAAGAGCAAATATGTGGGAATCCTTTCTAAAGAGGCATTACCAATGAAATAAGTTCACATGAGTTGACGAGGAGACTGGACAGGAGGAGACTGACGAGGAGATTAGACTTGGAAGACAGATCAGCACGAAGTTACTGAAAAGATAAATCATATCAGTCTCAGGACATCCCCTGCGAGGAAAATAGTTGGAAGCTGAGAAAGTAGTGCGGTGCTGAGGATGGAAGCAGGGTCACACATGTGTGCCTTTTTCTAAATCTCTCCTAAGTGTCCTCTTAGGGCTGCTGATGAAGACATAACACTGGTCCAGATGACAGCTTTTTTTGAACCAGTTTTGGCTGTTCTTATATGTATTCTTATGCATCATAAATTCTAACAAATTCAATAATGACCAGTTTGGATCCAATTAGTTCTCTTGTCAGTTAGGAGCAGTCTGAATGATTACAGTCCCTCCTGTTATGTCTATGTGAGTATAATAAACAGAACATGGCCTTAAGCAGTGTGCCAAAGAACTGTTAAATTGTTAGCATACTCTTGGGTTTGGTTTTGGACTGCGCTATGCAAAAACCTCACAGAAAATTCCCAGTCATATTCAAAGAATAACACAGACCAAGGATTGTTCCCAATAAGCAGCATGGTCAAGGTCACCAAGTTTTTCAAGAAGGTAAGAGAGTTCATATGTTTGTTTGAGAGCTATGCTGTACTACTTGTTCTTAGGGATTGATGATGAAAAAAAAGTAGTCTTTAATGCCCCAGCTGTGCAGCTGCATCTCCCTGACAGGCCACTGCATTTCAGGAGAGGAATGCAAAGCTCCTGTACCAAGTCTTTGAGCACATCCCTGCTAGAAGCCCCAGAAAAAGAGAACGGGAGTTTATATTGGTTGTGTCTAACTTCAGAAGAGTTCAGCCTTGCAGAGGTCTTCTTCCCATAAAAAGAAAGGGACTCAGCTAAGGTGGACCTACCAAATCTCATGTATTGCATGTAAGAGTCACACAGCCTCCTCCTCTTCACACTCCTCTTCCGCAGTGCCGTCATCTTCTTATTTACAGTGTGGCACTACTGCCTTTCCTCCTCTCTGTAAAAAGGAGCGGCTTAATTTGTGAGATCTGTAACTAGCCTAGCTAACTCGGACAATCAAAGGGTAACTATGCAATTACTGAAGTAGCTATATTGCTCTAACTCCTTCCCTATTTTACCATAGAAGTCCCATTGGTTTGGTACTGCAGGGCTGGAGAAGAGAGTTACTGGCTATTCTGGTCTGTCAGCTAATTTACATTCCTGAGCAGGGGTTTTCTTTCTAACCCTGCCTCCTCACAAAGGAGGCAGAAGAGACCACAGAATCTGTTCTGGGCCATTATGTGTGATAGATACCAGATCTTTTAAGTATGTTCTGCTTTCAGTGTAATAAAGATGAGCTTTGATATAACTAGGGAATGTGCAGAGGGGATGAAGTAAACATCTTTTGATTTCTACATTATCTGGTATTTTTAAAACAAGGAAGATTTGAGAAGATTTCTCTGTAGAAATCACTAGATATTTCATTGAACCATATCCTAGTCCATTTTTCTCTTCACTGATCATGTGTTAGGTGACCAAGACACAGGTCGTGTCCTAGAGATTCCTCAAGTATTGCAACCACTGTGAAAAACAGCTGTACAAAAGCAGATATATACAAACTCTCACTGAGCCATATCTCCATCTGTGGGTTACACAGCCTGCTGTCCTAAATTACTGACTTTTTTTTCCTTTTAGGTATAAATATAGAGTTTGAAACAGATGCTAGAAATAATTGATCTTGCCATTAGATTCAGTAGGCCACTCTCTGCATCACAGGTAAGATCTGTAGTGTCTGTACACCTCAGATTACTCTTCCACTTTTCATCAATCAACAGTTTGTCCTTGTAGCCCTCTAATAGCACTCCAGCTTCCAGCCTCTCTGTACATATTAGATTCCCACTGTAATAACACATCTAATTCTCATTTCCAGTCAGACTGCTTCCTTATTTCCAGAGGGTCATCTGAATTACCACAAAGATGCAACAATAAGTCAGCAAACACGTTTCCCATAGCTGTATTTCAGGCCAGAAATATTGTGCCTCAGTCACAGTAAATAGATACTTGCTAAATGATGCATGATATTCAAAGAGGTGCATGCCAATAATGCAAATAATTTATGGAAATAAATGGAAAACGGATACAGGAAAAGACACACAAATGTGTATTGTAAATGTGTGTGCAAATGTATGTGAATTGATAGTTCATTTGACCTGGTTTGCAAATACTCTACAAAGCAGGATTCGGATAAAGCTTTTTGACAGAACGTTACAAGGAATTAGTGAACAAACTGACATTATCTGTGCCAGAAAACTCCTATTGATCCTGTTTGAATTGAAATGATCTATAGGTTTGCATTAAGATCAAAATGTTGGAAAGACTGTTACTAATAAAACTTAGAGTTCTAGACCACCCTACCCAAAATGCCCTTTCTGGCAATATCAGCTTCTGGAGCAAACTTTCATTTAAAAAGAAGGGAAGGCTATCCTAAAGAAGATGATAGACAGGTACAAAAATATTGCAGGTTGGTGTGTCTCCAGCAAGCTTATTGTACGCTATCATCTAAATGCTCTTTTCAGTAATTCTCTTCCATGTAATTAACAAGTCAAGATAAGATTTTATGCTCAGACAACAGTAATCAGCTAATCAAACAGCCTTTATGTCCTTTAGTGCAGAAATAAGAAACGACCAGACACAAATGACTGTTTTTACTATATTATTGTTTTCCTCATGAGACTGTTTACAAATATGTAAACCCTATAGAAATACTGGATTTTGCAAGTTACTTAGTTGGTGACCTACTTCTGTCCTCCCTCATGGTTTAATTTTGATATASCTTTCCTTCATGTCTCTAGAGGAAGGTATCTTTAATGGAGCCAGCTGCATTTTGCCAATATATTTGCCATAACTTCATTATGTGTTTTGCAAAATGTTCAATGAACATAATGTTAATATAGTTCAGGTCATAATGCACAAAATAATGGCTCTCTTTATTCTCCAGTCATTCTGCATGAAAATGAATTCAGCTGTAAAGCAGCAGAATGAAATTTGCATGAATGAATTGTGTAATGGTTATTTCATTTTAGAAATGTTTGCTCTAATTTAAATAATTCTATGAAAACCATTTCATAACTATACAATCTAATATTCTTTAAAATATTAAAACTGTGTGTAACAAAAACTTCAAATAAGTGGTTTGTAATTTTTTAATCATGCTCCAAAGATTGGTGATTTTAAAAAGGAAAATCTAAAGAGTAAACAGTAGGGAGTTAAAAAGAGTAGTTAAAATCAGAAGCTAAGCAGTTGTGTCATGGAAAATGCTGAAGTCACTATTTTTAAAATACATCTCTTAAAAGTTAACCAACTTTTAATCCAGCTAAAAGGATGCTTCGGTATGATTTAACACTACGTGACCAAATTCTGCTATCTTCACAGAACAGTGGGCAAGTTAAAGGGAGTATGAACATCTTGAACATAAGACACTAGGAGAAAATGAGTCAAGAGAAATGAAAGCATGAAATGAAAAATACCCAATTTTACTCCTACTCAAAACAAAAACAAGATTCCCGTCAGATTTAATGAAAGTTAGACCGGGTTGAAACTAGAAAATTACAGCAATTCTAAGTAACTAAAACACTGCAAAACAAGAGAATCTGATTCTGATCTTAATTGTAGTAAATACAAGGAAAAGATGCTCATATGCTGTGACTGCTCAAATCACTTAAACACAGCTTCATTTTTTTATTGTAAGAAAAAAGACATATGCAATATCATGAGAATCTTCTCAGTATCATTTTGGTTGAAGCAAGACACTACACAACTTGAAAAAAACACCCTGTTCCTGCTTCTGAAGATCAAAGTAAGTTCTTTTTTCAGCAGAAAAAGAAGAGAAGCAGCACAAAGAATTGCTATCCCCCTCTCTTAAAAAAACAGAACAACTCTCTGCTAATCTCCAAAAATACAGTACCAGCAGAAACAAAATCTCTCTCTCCTGTTTATGCTCAAGTCTATACAAGAGGTTATGAGCCTGATTTATGCATATTCATGGTCTTGCATGGCCCCCTGGTTTCTGACTGACCCGCTCGCTTTAGTGAGCGCCACCTCGGCCGTCTCTACTTCCATCAGGAGCCAGGTCAAGCACAGGTTCAGGTCCACAGCTGCGTCCATGGTGGGCAGAACTCAAGTGTGATCAGCCCGACTCTCTTCTTTCTCAAATCCACACAAAATACCCCAGAAAAATACCCGAGTTAACACAACAGCGTAACCATGGTGTAGGCTACCAGGACTATGTTCCCAGTGCAAGATATGCAGCACTTTGTAAACTGAATGTGAAAAACATTTGAACAGCTTCTTTGTTTACTTGAACTGCATGCCATAATCAGAGACCTTCCTTGCATGTTTTTCCATCAATATATTTTCCTGTGTTTTTTTTTCTAATAGTAAGACAATACACCTCCAGATGTAAACTGTCAAATAAGTTAATTTTTAGAATTATTAGAAATTAGAAAGTATAAAAGTTATTAGTTTTGCTTTCCAAGGGCTRTGTAATTATATTTGCCTGGATTCCTCCAGATTCTGCTCCTGAGGTTTGGGTTGAACAGGTTAGTCTTGGCAGTAAAACACAGCCAAAATAGTAGCATTTCACCTGGAGTGAAGTAGCTCTTACTGTAGTTCTTCCTGTTACATATAAACTCTTGCCAGAGGGCAAACAGAAGAGCTGACTCCCCAAGTCCATTCCGATTATTCCATTGAACAAAATAACCTTCCAGTAATTTTGGTGTGCAGAGAATATACGGCATGCAAGGTGTATCCAGCATACAATGAATGCGCTAAAACCAAAAGGTGCTGCTAAGTGTTGGCAACGCTCTTTGAAATCTTTTGGACTTTGAACACTCAGTACCCTGTGGGGCTTGGCTCATTAATGCTAGCCATTCTATCACAAAACATCAGACTAATCAAGTTATTGACAGTACTGGGGCTGTCAGTCTAATTTTGCTGTTGTCATGCGATGTTCACTAGGAAGTAGGCCAACAGGATGAGCACTGCTGTGTTTCTATGGCTGTTCAGGGATTACAATCGTTGAGGTATCTTTATGGTTTATAGGCAAGAGTATCCTGTCATAAATAAAGTGGAATCACACCTTATATTTAGATCAAAATCTTTTATATAAATCTCTGAAGAATCCTTTAGTAAAATACCTGGTGAATCAGTGTTTCCACAAATGTAAGTGACCTATGTTATCCCTAAGGAAACTGAGGAAATCATGGATCTCCAGTGTCACCTTTTCCTTTTCATTAGTGGTGGAATGGTCAAATAATTCAGATATATTTGGTACTTATACTATCTACAGTCCTCTCAGGGCACTACAATTACAGATGAAAGAGCTCCAACAATGTGAAAACCTCTTATTACCAAGGAAACTTATTTAACACAACAGAAATATCAGAAACAGTTTGTCTTTCTCAGGTTTTGATCTGATTTTCCCAGCGTGCCCTGAGTTCTTACCTGGTCATAGAAGCTGTTGCATGCTAATGAAAAAAAATAATATTACTTTTCTAAAAGAGGGACAGAATTCATAGCCATAAAAAAATTATAGGTGTAAAAGGGGAGAGAAGGAAACAAATATAATTCAAGTCTTCAGAGTAGCTTTGTGACTTAATGGTCTCCCCCAACACACACACCCTCTGTGTGCTTGCTAGTAAAGGTACAGCAGAAGCAAGTTTGTGTAGTTTTTGGTTTTGACCAAAGTCAGGACTGGAGAGTCAAAAATCATTCCTTACGCTACACTTCAGAACAAAGGAATAAAGTTAGTTGTTTTTTTTTTTTTTAATATAATTGTAAAAAACTTACAGAACTATTACTCACTGGTCCTTTGAAGAGCGATATTGCAAATCAGATAACATTGCAGTAGCTTTCATAAACACATAAAACACATTTCTTACAGTCTTCTGACATCTTCAGCAGCAGCAAATTCTCACTATAAAATATAGATGCATGCCATGCTAATGAATTTCAGTTACATCACAAAAATTGAAGCAACTACAATATTCCTACTTTAGTAGTAGAACCTCAAGAAATAGGAAGACCTTTTTTCTTACATTGCAAGCTCCATGCACAATCAATTTGTGAAGCAGAATCATTTGAAGAGCAATCTTATTTTCTTTTAAATATAGATAGACTTTTTCAATCATCTGGGGTGTGATTTTGTCCTAATTCAGGAACCTAAAAGTTAAATATTTAAGTCTAAGCCTTAAGGCATTCCTTGCAGAAGAAAAACCCAAAAGGAAATTATTCTCAGCATAAAATAGGCATGCTTAATTCTTTCCATTAGCTATAAAGGGAACCTAGGGTGACTAGTTCACACTTACTTAAGTATCTAAAACTGGATGAGATTCATTTAACAGATAGTAGCCTTCTAGCATAGAATTTGTTGGCTATTACTCTTGTTTTCATTAAGGCTATGACAGAGACACTCTTAAAAATCCAGTTTTTATAAATGAGCAATTTATACCTCCCTTCTATTTTTTCTACCTACCTGCTGGTAGTCTCCATCCCTTACTCTCTCACGGCCAATATGTTTTCATTTCAGTTTGCTTCAGTGTAAAGTCCATCAGCTTAGATTACACCCACCCCAGCTATTTTTAAAATAAATTCCCAAAATTTTCACCAAAATTTTCCCCCTCACTGCTGTAAAGGAGTAGCTTCTAAGAGGGTGACACTGAGAAAAGTTGAGGAAGATGTGGGAGAGCATGTAATGGATCTTAAACTGTGATACCTATCTAGCAAATTGATTATGATGAGATGCCAATCATTTAAGTTAGGACATGTTTTCATTCTTACACTATACTAATGCAACTATACTAGTGAAAACAAGATGCTCTTCATGGTGTATATAAAAACTTCATTGTGGCAAATCTACTAGTCAGTAAGGGGTTGAATCTATGGTGCTTTCATTAACTACAGTTTAACACAATTGCTGAGTCTGCAGGATGCACTGAAGGTGTGTGTTAGAGGAAAAATGTTTCTTTCATGTCAGCATAGCTGTACTCAGGATTTTAAAGAGATTCTGGTTGTCTTACTCATGACAACTAAACCCACATAATCCCCTTTGTTCAGTAAAGGACATGCTGATAGTATGCCAGAAATTGTTTCCAAAATATTGCTTCCCATTTCTAAAACTGGAAAAGAAAAAACCCTCCAGAGGCTTGCACTTATTAAAAAGAAATACTGCTTAAAGGAGAAAATGTTAATGGGAAAATGGAATTGACCAAAAGCATTTAATTCTTTAAAATATTAAGTATTGAATATACATTTAATTTAGAAGCACAGAAAAAATACTTTATTTTCTAATTTTGCTTTAGTATGTTACATTATATTTAAGGTATTACGGGAAAAAAGAAAACAATCTGGAAAGAAGAAATAGTAATGTCCCTGCAGTGAAAGCGTCCACTTCCAAAACCATTCATCCAGCTGAGTTTTAACTTCTGTTTGCCTATTCATTAAGAATTGACTGGGCACTAAAATGTGTTAAAGTAAACTTCATTGATGATCATAGTATCTGAGACTTTCTTTTCAGAAAATCATTAATTACACCTAATTGCACTACTCTTTTCTATCTTATTCCTCTTCCTTTTGCTAATTAAGAAGCAAAACTGAATAAAAAGGAGGTTGGAAATTTCAGAGGGTCTTATTTTAACTTTTATAACTTACCTTTTTTTGTTTGTTTCTTTTCTGTTTTCATTAGCTAAGGACATGTCTGAATTAAATGACGAAGCATATGTTAACATTCTTTATGATGTATAGAAAATCTGTAGATTCCAGAGTTAATCTAAATTTAAATGTATAGAACCCTTCAGTAATGGTGACAGAAATAAGATCAAAAAAATTAGATGCTGGACAAAGCAAAATACATTTGCAGAAATAACACTATCATTTATATTTTCTATTTATAATTATAGCTGTTAAACAAAGGTGAGGTGAAAGATTACTGAAAGGTCCCAAGTTACTACTGAGTCTAGATTTTAAGTGGATTGGGTTAAGGAAAAAATAATAATTTGGAAATGCAAGGTGGAACTTTTCACAGTTATGAGAATAATAGAAGAGAAGAAGATCCTGTTTATCCTCTCATATAGAATAATACAAACAATAGTGTAGCTTTTGAGTTTCAGCTGGGTCATTAAGACAGGAATTTGTCTTAATCAAAGACAATATTTTTTATGTGTATAATTTATTGAGGAGGGGGTGGAGGCTCAGTTCACGTGGAGGAGTAATTCAGTTATACCTTCCTAACACACAGGCACTGCATTCATAGAGTAGGATCTCTCAGCATTTTAAAGGTGACTGAAACAATTACATTACCTTTAGGGGGTGTATGGGGAAATAGGTGTATAGGAATGATATTCATAATAACCTATTCCCTGAACAGAGGCAACCTAAGCAGAACAATAGGAACTCTGTGAGAGTATATTCACTGCTGAACTGTGGGTTGGKTTTTTTTTACATTTATTTTTTTCCTCAAACTATATTTTCTATCCTTTTTTCATCTTTCTGTTTTAACTTTTTAAGGCAAATACATAGGAAGTCTTGAGAAGACGATACTGCTCTTGAAACAGTTTTTTGTCCCAGAGTAGTGCCCTCATACCAGGTCTCAGAATTCTGCTCCCTCTTGTTTATTTTTTCAGATCTTATGAACATTTTATTCTTGCCATACAGTAAAACATCTTCAGTGAGGGGCCAGGAATTTCTTCAGGTCAGTCTTGTAATTAATTTGGGAGATAGGGAACTCATGGGGGAAGTTAAGTGTGTGGGCTTGGACCTTCTTTCTTTGCTTAGAAAGAAAGGAAAAAAAAAAAACATACATACATATATACCTTTATGCCTCTTGTACTTTCTGCTCAGGTTTTGATACTTGGTTTTGAATCTCCAAGAAGCTTACTTGTAAAATAGGTATCCAGGTGTTCATCTCATCCTGAGATGTGTTAAGAATCATAAGTTTTATTCATTAAAAAAACAACAGAAAAGAAAGAAAAAATACAATCAGGAACTCTCAGATATTTAAGAAGTTTGATTAGATTTTGCAGTTCTTTCTTTTGGATTTAAACTATAAGTGCTCCCTAAGATGCAGTGTATGTGACCAAGGACTTCATTTTTTCACTTTAGGCTTCAGTTCTTACATCAGAAACTCATAAATTCATTAAAGCTGTCAATTAAAGCAGAGAAGCTGACTAAAACACTGCAACAGCGTTTGGATTCAGCCCAAGTTAGAAGTAAACCAGTTGAATTAAACATCTTAGATGTTGACATAAATATTATTATGCTTCTGAAAAGAATGAAGTATATAAGTAAAACACAGTAATCTCACAAAAATAAACATAAAGAAGATTATTCTGACATAAAAGGTAGGACCAACCATCAAAAAAACTATGCCCTGACAAAGTTATAGGATGACAATTATATTTTTAGCAACTTTTGAAAATTGTTTGCATTTCTTTCTGGAATAATTCTTTTTCATCAGCTAAAAAATCTTCTCTGGAAATACAAATTTGTGCTTGTGATGGGATCTCAGGCTGGCCAAAACTTTATGTGAAATCTGCATAGACCTTTTCCTGGCAGTGAACTTACCAAAGATAAGAACTTGCAAACTGGATCTGCATCCTTCTGGCTCTTTTCTGCAATTGGTCCTTCTGAGAGAGGACAGGATATTTGCCTTGCCACTTAAAAGCATCTCTCCCCCAAACAAGTGCAGCTGTTTTAAGGTAGAAGCCATTCTCTCTTCCCTTAGGGAGGAGGTCTTGGAGGAGGSCACCTCACCAAGCCCTTCTCTAATAAGAGAGACCAAACTCAGTTTGAGCCAAACATAAAATGGACACTGCCCATCACAGAACCATAATGTCACTTTTCAGATTGAAGACTGAAGTTGGATAGCAATTATTTTTCTTGATAGGTGAGGCTTCTATTTGCAGTGTGAAAGACCCAAGTTCAAGTCCTCATTATGCTCTCTAAAAAGTTTCCTGTGTGGATTTAATTAAAACCAAATTGCTATTCTGCAAAGATATATCTCAAAGAAAGTTCATTTTGTTGAAAATGTTCTGATTAGGTGTGTTTGCTGCGTCCAACCTTCTGTGGAGCTGTAAATTATAAACTAATCCAGTTTTACCTCCCATAAGTGTGATTTGTTTGCAGGAGATGGGGGTATGAAAAGCACAAGAATTGTGTTATATATGCATGTATTATATTATATATAATGTTGTATATCTGTATTTAATGCAAAACATATACATGCACAGCTAATGTTTAAGTATTTCCTTAAAATGAGGAAAGAATTTGAGAGTCTCCTGTCCTTTACTAGCCAAAAAAAAAAAAAAAAAAAAGATCAGAGCTGTGGACCACATTCTGAAAAAAAAACCCCTGAATATTTACTGTCTTGTATCCAAAGAAAGACAAGGGCAAAAATGATCTTATCTTTCCTTCATCCTGTGGTCAGTAGAGATATGGTAATAAACAGAGATGAGCTAAAAAGATACAGCAGTAGGGATCCTTGGTAAGCCTGAAATAAAGGGCTATGTCACAGAATTACAAAACAGGCTTCTTTAACAAAGAAGTAGCCATTTTTTGTAGTCTTTTTCTTATTATCATCCTTACACTGCAGCACAGAATGCAAACAAGCTGCTGTTTTATTTATTCTTTTTTAATGGAAGAAAAACATGAGCACATTTGTGTTCTAATTGGGTCTCATACAGTTGCTCTAAGGTATTTTCCCTATCTAATTTTGTATTGCAAACTCCTCAGGTTTTTATGTATCAGCAGTGTGACACTAAGCACTTTAATTACAATGAATGATGAGTTTCCAGCATTGAATAACATAGAAAGACACTATCTCATGAGCTCAATTATTATATAGCCACTTGACCTCTGCTAAATATTCTGGCAACATCCAGACAGTGTAAATCTGTTTTACCACTGAATAGTCTATATTTACTGAAGTGGTCCACTGATTTAAAGTGGATGTTAATGGGCAGCCTCAGCAGAGCTGACACAGTGGAAATAAGTGGTGAAAAAATACTCCTTTTAAATGTGCTGCCATGCTTCTGGCATAATATCAAATGTCACAGAGACAAAGCACCAAAGAGTTAACTATTTGACCTGCTTTTACTTTTTCAGTGCAACAAAATTCAAACATCACTAAAGGCTTACAGCTTTCACTTTTTTAAGCCATATTTTGCTTGCTAAGAAAATACTTAACGATGGAAAATGTAAGTGTAATATATATATAATATATTATATAACTTAACAAAACAAAAATCCGCACAAAATCTTTTAAATTTTGCTTCTTAACATTTATTTTAAATAAATTTCAGTTGCATATAAAGTACATTGGTATGAAAAAATTTAAATCTGTGAGAGAGAGATCCTTATTTTATCTGACACACATAGYATGTGTAAAATAAATGTCAGTCAGCCATTTAATAGTTCAGACATGCTGAAAACCAACATCAGCCTCTATCACCTAGCTTCAAACACAGTTTCCTATTATCTAAAGAGCTCTAGCATTATATATATATACACATAACTTCTTACATATACTCATCAATCTTCAGGCATATTTTATACAAGCGCAAATGATTATTCTCATAGATGTTAAGAAATACACACATTTCCTATATTTTCTCTCAACACACTATCCATTATTTTCTCAAATGTACTAATCATTTCTCTTAAAGGAAAATCTGATCTGTTTTGATTTTCCTGTGTGTATCTGAGTGTTGGTCTTTAATATTCAAATTTAAAATGGTCACTCAGATCATTACAACGTATGATGGTTGCATTAGAGGTCAAAATGATGCTGAATTGTCTTCTGTTTTCATTATGCTTCTTGCTGCATAATTGCAATTTTTGCTTCCTTTTAAGCACAAAAATTCATCCAGTATCACTTTGGCTCACGCTATGTGCACTTTGAGCACATTGCTACTTACCAATGCAAAGAACAATGGATGTTTTGTTGGCTGCCATTTCTAGGAGTGTTTTTATTAGTTCATGATGCAATAATAATTCAGTGCTAGTCAGCCAGAATATCTGGAAATCCTTTTTTTCAGTGCTATGCAGTGTATAGTGCTATGCAGTTTATATTTCAAAAGATAGAGAATATGGCTTTCGTGTCTACCTTTTAAGTACATCAAAGGATGTATTTAGAGTACTTGTGACAGTTTTAAGCTAAAATTGAAAATATTAAGTGAATGTTTACTTCCACTATGCATTTGCATGTACTATACCTAACATTTCTATGAAGTAATTTTAATATATATAAATTTTGTGCTAATCATAATTGAACTGTCTTAATTTTCATACAAGTGTCATGCTGACACCATGGACTGCTTATTACAGTATATTACACTAACAAAATACAATTATATGAAGAAGTATCCTTCTATAACAAATTGCTGCTTGCAGAGAACAATAGAATTTTAAACAAGGAAGAGCTAAATATTTAAGAAAAATACATTGTCTCATAGCAATCATAACAAGGCTGTCCTGGGAATGATCTGTCAGTTGGACTGCATGATGCCGTTCTTAAGGGAAGCTGAATCAGGACGACTTGAGACCCAGGGAATTTCTCCTCTTAGTCTGTCTACCRTTAATCCTGCCTGTAGCTCCAGCCAGCAGGGAGGCTGAGCAAGTGCTCCAGCGATGCACACATGTGTGCGCACGCACACACACGCACACACACACACACTACAAACACAACTGACCACACAGATCAACAGAGGCAGAGCAAATTACACCCTAATTATCCCATTATAAGTTTTCCACCTTCCTACAATCCCCTTAAGAAATCCCGTAATACCTTTTACACAGTCCCACAACCCCCCTCAAGCATCCCAAAATAAGTTTGGTCTTCCCCATGACACCCATGATAATCTTGTTTCCCTCTTTTTATCAATTACAAAGTCCAGGATGAACCTCTCAAAGGCTGCTTCTGAGGGGTTCCTTCAAAGGCCCATCAATCAGTGACCTGAGAGGCAGTATTGTCTCCATTATCTTCAGTTTGTTAGTGTGTGTGCATTTGTATGCTTAATTTATTACTTTTTGCCTCTCTCTCTCTCTCTTTTTTTTTTTTTAATGTTATAGCTGTTACTATATGTCCTCACAAACCAGAGGTCTTTACATCCCATGACCCTTATATTCCACATATCCTTTCCATTTCACATACACTTACAACCCTATTTTGAAATTGAAATAAGACACTATTTCTTCAGTAAGGATTATAGATTAATTTGATTAAAACATAACCATAAACTACTACAGAAGAAGCAGGCATGGTGAAGTTAGCTGAATTAAGGGGACATTTCCCTTCAGCTTGAAATGAAAAGTGCAGCAGTCCTCAAGTACTTGAGTTGACARCAGAATGACTGTAAGCCATAAATGTGATGCAGCCATGAAAAAAGAAAACATAATTTTAGTATATATGAGCASAGATATTTCCAGCAGAGACATGGTAATATAAATGACTACCTCTGGTTCAATGTATCTGACACTGGTGGGATGGCACTTAATTTATTATGGACAATTCAGGTCACCTACATTCTAAAAACAGTTAGAATATGTAGGGAAAAGAGACTTCTGTCTTTCAGGTAAGACAAGAAAATGCTTGTGTAAGGAGGCGAAGGGGAAAATTCTGGTTGMTTCTAAACCAGTAGGCTAATAAGAACTGCAGGAGAAAAGGTATGTAAACTAAAGAGCAATGCTAGTACAAAAGTAGATGGATACAAACTGGACTTTAATAAATCTAGTCTGATAACTGGAATAAAGTCTCTAACTCTCAGGGGATGAGATTCTGTCACAGCTCCCAAAACAGAACAGAGGGGACAAAATTCCTAATTATTTTAAGAAGATTATGTGATATTAGACAGGATTGGATTCCACCACAGAGGATACACTTTTTAATTCTGTATTTTCTGTGTTACAAAATGGCTGTAGACAATGATTAAGATCTGGGAGCCTGTCATTATGTCTTTTTGAGAGACAGATTAATGGGAGAGGAGAGAGTGATTTTTGGAAAAGCATCTACTCCTCCAAAGACGTTTTAAGCTGTGTCTCAGCTGCAGGGAAGATACAGCCGGTGGTGCTCCTCGAGCTCTGAGTCCCTCAAGAGCGAGGACCAGGGATCTGATGAGCTCAGTGATCCTCCATTTCAGCAGGGCACAGAGAGGTTTCAGGACATAGCCAGGGCACACTCTCCAACCTGGACAGCATGCTGAGTTTCCATGGGATAAATGTAGTCTTTTTATATTTAGTGAAGCATTAAAAAAGCATTGTGAATGGGCTGGATATAGTATTGGCTTGCCCACAGATTATTTAGATAGGTCAGGGCCCTGAGAGTCCCCCGTTCCCAGGGTTTTGGCTCCCGGTGCTCCTGGCCAGGGCCAATGCCCTGGAGATGTTAAGACAGGGCTGAAAAGTATGATTGGAACCACAGAACAGGAAAAACAGGTGCCTTTCTTGGGACTTTTACAGTAATGATAATAATAAAACAATAAAATGCATTGCTCTTTTTGTCCTCCTTTGTTGAAAATTTTAATAGGAATATGGGCCAGATTTCAATTGTCCTATACCTGCAGCTGGAGCCAGACTTTATTCTAGAGCACTCTGACTCTAATTACATATCAGGATAAAGAGAGTTACAAGACTTGTTCAGTTTCTAGAATCTCCAGTGTGGTCATGTTGGAAATAAAAATACAGTACAAATACAAGTGATTAAAATGAATTTTTTACTTAGTCATTTCTCTCCTAATTAGGAAATAATGCAGATGAAATCCAACCATTTGACTGCCTGGAAAACAAGATGATGATAAGAAAAAAATGGGAAAAAAAGGGTATAGTGACTATGAAATACTAATTTAGACTGAATTTGAAAGTCTAGGAATGCCACAGAGTGAGGTTAAAGAACAGTCAGATGTATATTTCTTTAACAAATCTTAACAGATTTTTAACAGATCTTTACATATTTTTTTAGGTTAATCTTAACAGATCTTTAACTGATCTTTAACAATGGCTTTAACAAACGTTACTGTCCCAGATTTAGAAGTTTCTGAGCTGAACCGGAAACTGATTTCATTTATGGACTTAAAGTATCTGTAATTATGTGTGTTAATAGATGTATTTCTGTTGCTTTTTTGTTGTTCAGTGATAGACTACTGAAAATAGTTTCATTTAGACTACTTAAGCATATTCTCCACTATACAACTCTTAAAAATAGCTGAAATACTCAATTTGTATATAACTGACACTGCATAACTATAGCAACAAGACCTTGAGGGAAACCACCTGGGGAGAAAATTCTTTAAAGAAAAAGGTGATTCAAAATAATGGGTCTATGGAGAACTTTGCTAAAGCTAAAGAATAATTTAAACAGAATCAGCAAGACATAAAATATACTACCTCAAAAATCATCCAGAAAGAAACCAGAAACCATATGGAAGTGACAGCTATTCTGAGAAAAGATAATCCATATATAATATGGGGAATATTTTGGAGTAGTATGAACCAAAACAAGGTGGTAAAGTCATGTATTTCATATAATCAGCAAAAATAGCAAAGACTGTTTATTACTGGGGACTAGATACATCAAGTAATTAAGGCATAGTGATTCTAAGCATCACACAATGCAGCTTTTACATGTTTGATTCCCCCCAAAACATTCAGCTAGTGTTAAGCGCTTGAGTAGCCAGTCCAACGTACAGAAGAATTAAATGACTCAGAATGGCAGAATTGCCATTGCAATGGCAGTTGCCCTAAAGCAGCCAGTAGGAAACTTTTTTTACTGTAAAGAGAGCTGTGCCTCCAGATCAACACTTCACAGAGGCTTGGAGATCTACAGGCTGCAGGGAAAAGGTATTTCAGCGCACAATTCACAGCTCACAGGCCTTTCCTCCTTAGGGAGTTTGCAAGGCTCCAGCAAAGGTGGATTACTTCTTTCCTTTATAAAACAACAGAGATTCTTCCTCTGAAAAAAGGCTTTACCAAATAGCACACAAATGTGATACATGAAAGATTTATGTTTCAGTGTTTTCATAGAATAGTTCAAATTCTTAATTCCCAGGAAAGTGCTATAACCACTGAGCTATATGCTGTTCTACCATGAAGGATAGTATCTCTTTTCCTGTTGATGCTGTGTACATTAACAAAATAAATTACACTAATATAAAAACAATTAACTGGATATTAGAGAAGATGCAAGAAGGATCATAACAATCTAACCCAGTAAAAACAGTGCTAATTTGGGAGAGCAGTTTGATACATGTTCAGATGAAATTTCTGTATTTTATCTCATGACTGTCATGACCAGAAACAAATCATAAGCTATGGCAGCTGGATGAAATGCCTACACTTTTATGTTTTAGTAATATCAGTCTACGCACAGTCTTAGTATCAAAAAACGATCATCTGAGTATCACTGCTCTCAGAGAAACAGACAGCAGGATATGAATATGAAATGTAAGTACTTCAACACTTTTTCTCACTCATTTCTTTAAGAGTCAGCTTAGGGACAAATGGAAGCAACTAGGAACTACATGCATATCCCATATAATACTCTGCTCCAGTTCTGGGACACAGCAGCAGTAATAGTTCACATGAGAGGTGGCTCCTGGGGAATCTTCTGTACCTTACTGACCAGGTTGGGCTTCTCAGCTTCTCATCCTCAGGAAGGCTGGGGTTTATCACAGAGTAAGGAAGACTCACCTTTCACCGATGAACAAAGAAAGTTGTCAGGGGAGACTTCTGAGAGTTTTTCTTTTACTCACATCCTCAAAACCTTTGTTCTTTTCCTTGGGCATGAAAAAATGRTAAAAAGAAAGAAGACAAGACTTTAACAGGCAGAAGACATGCTTTAATTTTATAATGAAAGGATAACCTTTTTTTTGATTAATATTAATTCTATTAAGAATTCAAGTATTCTGGGTCAAATATTGCCTTTAGCAATAAACATGCTTTTGCTTATAAAATCACATTTTGCTTTTCTAACTAACATTAATAGGTACTATTCTGTATTAAAAGGTACCCATGGATTTTTACTGAGGATTTATTTTAAGAGATGGTGTAAGGATAGAAACAAGACACATCTTGAAAACACTGTCAGGTTATTGGCTACCGTTAGCAACAGAAGCACATTTCAAATTTATTGGGCTACAAGACTTTGAAGCACAGCTCTTTAGCTTATAGGATTTTCCTAGGAATTAGGAAAACTGTTTGAAAAGTAAAGGACCAAGGAGCTTTAGGAACAGTTAATGTATTTCATCCATAGGTAAAGCACCACAACAGATCTTCCAGGCAGAGACTGGAATCCCACCAAGTTGAGGACATATATGAATCTCTCTTCCTATTCCACACAGCATGCTGTTATATAAAAGGAATCTCACATCTCAAAACGTCAGCAACAACACTGCAGACTCATAAGTCTTCTACTGGATCTGTCCCACTCTGTCTCATTTTGTTTTTTATTTACTTCTCTTAATGTGTTAGGAGGTCTTTGGGACTTAGTCTCAATGCATTAATAATTTAAATATCATCATCACTTTGTGGAACATCTGTCTTTCTTCTGTCACTTGAGCAAGCTTTAATTCCTCTGGCAGGTTAGTAGCACTGAGGTTTGTGGTTCACAGTATGACTAAGTGGAGAGCTGGTACGAAACAAAGCTGTAAAGTTCAACAAATTATCACAGAGAATTTATTCAAGAATGTGGGTCTGAGTCAACAATACAGAGAACACCAATACAGATAACAGAAACACTTTCTTCTCTTTGAAGTCCTTAGCTATTATCCTTAGACCATGGGATAATTAGATCATGAGCTAATTGAAACATACAAATTAATTGCACCAATTGTTATTTATGTGAAATGATAGTCTTTTCCTGACAAATTTGCTTTGATGAGGCAAAGGAAGCACTTGACATTTTGCCATTGAAAGTTAATTGCTCTCCTGCGCCAATTAAAACGGCACAGAATTTGAACTGAATTGCTTAATGTGCTGCTCTGAAGAAAAAAAAAAGAAGGTAATACATAACCTAAGGTGTCCATTCTTTTAAAGCACAGTCTGACCAAACCTGTAATAATACTAGAAGTCCTTTAGCTGTCAGTGATTCCTGGCAGATAGTTCTTAATTTCTTACCRAAAAAAAAAAAAAAAAAGGTGGTTTTTCAGTAAACCAATGACTTGCTGTTTATCCCTCATTTCTGGCATCAACTTTGAAGGAAGTTTCCTATGACTTCCTAGACCTAGAGAAAGAAAAGTGAACAATGAAAATAACAATTTCTCACACTGATGTCAAGGAATGAACAGAGCAAACACTGGGACTAAATCTTCCCACAAGAGACTAGACTTAAGCAGGAGCCATAGAGAAGGCAGAAGTGGAACTAAAGAGATTGACCATGACCGTAAGCTGTTCTGAACTTGTTTCTTGCTTACAAAAGCAAGGGTAATAGTACATCACAGAACAGTCAAAATAAATACCCTGATGATTATCCATGTGAATATGGGCCATACAAATCTAATCTCCCCTACATCACTTCTTCCTTTGCTATGCAATTCATAGCCTGTCATCTGTGGTTCTGCCATCACTGGTTACTTCAAGACAAGAGCCAAACAGGGACTACTAGCCAACAAGTCTCTGAGTCCAACAGTAGATGTAGCATTAAAATTGGGTAATACCAAATTCTGAAATTATAATTTACTAGGCCACAGAAAAGTATCATTTTATCCATTGAGTGTTACTATAAAATTTACAAGCAACTTTGTAAGAAAAGGTTAGAATCCAGGTTTCTATTTTGTACTCTGACAGCTCATCTAGATAACCATTTATATGCTTTCTTCATTTCTTTGGCTCAATGACTTTTTTTCCAAAGTGCATTGTTTCAGTTTTAACATGAGAACTTGAATTCCTCCTTCTTGTTAAACTGCCTTCCATCTTCATCATCTTTTCTATCTGTAGCTGGATGGTAAAATATTTTTGTAATAGATGAAAGTGGACAGTTCCTCTGACTGAGACACTGGTATGTAAATGAGCAGAACTGGAACGACTTGTGGGACTAAGAGATCTGGCTCTTCCTGTGGACAGAGACTAATACGATGCTAAACATTCCCATATAGCAAGCACACTGCCGAACAGGTGCCCCCTTACTATCATCATTGTGGATACATATTTCTTTGGATGGCCTGAGGCCACAAACAGATTTTCTCTTCCAGCTTCACTGAACACCATCAGGACTTACTTTAATGCTTAGGGCACCTTTTTTTTATCTTAGTCTGCTGGGTTATTTTATTTATTTATTTTTTTCCCCAGTTACTCTTAATAAGGATTGTAGGCAGTTTACTACTTCTTCAAAATAAGGTCTCAGTGCCCTCAAAACAAAGCTCTAATGATTAACTGCTAGCAAATACAAAACATCACTGTTTCATTGTGTACCTTGTTTCATCTTTTGTCAATATACTGTCCGTTTCTTTTGAAAGCTACCCAGAATGGGCATCTGAGGTGATATCTTTTTCCTTCAGAATTAAATGGCAAAACTTCCCTTGAGTAAGATCAAGGTTTCATTCCTTTTATTATTATTATTATTTTTTYATTTGCATGTAATGTCTGATATATCACATTACTGAACCAATTAAATACATTTACTCTCAACAGCATTACAGTACTGAATTATATATATTTTTTAATTTTTGTATCACTTGGATTCAAAACTATTTTAAAATAATGTGCATATTTTAGCAGTTACCAAGTTACAACCATTATAACAAGGATAAGTATCAAAAGATAGAATTAATATATCAGAAAACTTGTTTTGTTTCATATGACAGTTTTTATAGTTCATGTAGTCTGGTTTTGCTACAGTTGAACAACTAGAAAAAAGTATTTAATTTTAATACTAGACATGTTAAATTGTATTTTGTCATATTTTTCATTATCACAGTACTCAAGCCAATGCGTGTAGTAAAACTCTCCTTCAGATAGGATCCTTATTGAAATAACTAAAATTTTGCAAAATCAGTAAAAGAAACTATGGTATTAGAGTGTAAAGAGTTGCCGAATATAAGATCCCTTTGATTGCAACAAATGATAAAAAGAAATATTGTAACATTAGATATGTTGAACTGTCTTTTCTCTAATTGCATAATTCAGCCAATGCAGAGATGCTGAATCAGATTTGTTTCACTCAGCTATTACTGTGAAGGATGAACTCTTGGTGGTGAAACCAGAAATGGATTAAATTAGGCTTTTGATGGTTGCTCTTTTTAGCAAAGCTTTCTTAAACTACCTCAAGGAAACAGAGAACTCCTCAGAGATTTTACTGAAAACATACCACCAAAAAAACAGCTCCAGAAACATCTTGTGAACTGGGCAAAACAACAGATTAATCCTAGAATAGACTGACTGGGAACTATTCAACTCACCTAATTTTCTCTCAGTATTGTGAAAGTTATTATAAAAGGAACACAAAAATTGCCAAAAAAACTGTACGAGACAGAATTGTGATCTTCTCTGAGGCTGATGAATGTGGGGATCTGAGATCTGAAACAGAAAAAAGGAGCTGCCATATGAAGTATAGTCCCCAGTGGAAACCTAACAAAAAGCTGCTGCTAAAGAAAACAGTAGCAGCTCCTACTCAGGACACTCACTTTGGGTAAAAAGACAAGTATAAGAAAGTGGCAAAGTGAGTTTGGGTGAGATAGCTTTATTTTATGGTATTTTTTCTTTTCTTCACTAATATTATATGGTTTTACTTATAGAACTCAGAAATGTTTACTTTGACCCTACCATTCTTTTGAATTTACATGGATATAATGAACTTTGTATAAATTTTGGTAACGCTAGTTTGGTCAACGAGGTGATACGGTATTGACCACGATCAGTAAGATCCAGTGAAAATAATAAACCTATTCCTTTTAACTCGGGTTGTCAAAATATGTGAGGTGAAAAATAGTTTTACACTTATTCAGTGTGTTTTTGCCATTTACTTGTACTATCTATTAACATTTCTTCCAAAAAATAAATGTTTAAATTGTTTTGTACTTGGTGGAGTGTTTTGATTGGTTTTCTTTTCAGTCTCTTGAAAAACACCTTTTCAACCAAGAGGAGAGAAAATAAAAGGGGAAAAAAAGAAGACCTTGCAGGGTATACCACAGTGAAAGTGGCTGACACTGCAGGAAGTGTGGTAGGCATACTGTCTAAGACCCTTATGATTAAAAAAAAAAMCCAAAAAACTGATGAATATGGTACTGAATGAGCATTGAATAGTATTAGAATACTAATGGATGAATGCATATGCAAAGGCATAAGCCTTTTTTTTTCCATTCTATTAAAGGAACTTTCCAGGTGATGACAAAATTTTGTGTAACAGGAAGGAAACTGATTTAAAGAGAAAGAACCAAGATGATTTTTTATTTTCCTATGTCTGCTGCATACCATAACCATGCAACCTATTTTTAATTTTGATGAGCTCCTTTTCAGTACAGTTAAGATATACAGAGAGCTGTAAGAGAACTTTTAACTTCAGACACTGCTCGGGGCAATGACTTTCTTTTTGCAGTGAGTCTTAGAATGTCTGCCTGCAGGAGGAGGACGATGTTCATTCTTAGCCCGCCCGTGGCTTTCAAATGCTTGTCAGGCTAAGCAACACTCTATTATGAAACTAAAAATAAAGCATTTTCATATAAGGATGTGATAAACAGAACAACATTTAATACGGATACTATGGGGAAAAAACAATGCTCTTGATYTTGTTACCATATTTCTATAAAACTTTCCTAACTTAGCATGTCTTTTCTTAGCTTACTCCTGCAAATGTGTCCATGTCTGCAGCATGTATATACTGAATTCTACAGTTACCACAGATCTATTTATTTTTTGATAGATGCAGTCACACTGTAGTACATGCATGGTAGGTCCAGAAATTATATCATGTGGCTGTACTGTACATAAGTTGTCAAGTAACCATTCAGATGAACAGTGGGCTCAGTTCTTTTATTCATTCCAAMCCCATGTGACACCAGCATGCATTCTCCATGATTGAGAAACACATGTTAATTATGACCACTTCAACTTTTACCCTCCTATTCAGTATTTCTTATTCCTATAACAATTGCTTAATATTCATATAAAGAAATGATAAATAAGGAGAAAAAAAAACAACAAAAAAAAAMCCAAATCAAACAGATCAAATACTATGCTTCACAAAAATCATTCAACAGAATTTTTGATGATGAAAAAGATGGCTATATGGTAGCTAACTCAGTTGTGAAAAGACTGATGGCTTGTTGGACTGATGGAGCCAAATTCTGATACTCATATTCATGTGCAGTAATTGATTGAAAAAAAAATGGTATAAACCCAAGCATAGCTATTCCTAATTTCAGGATTATATCGCCAATAACATAGTTCAGTCATGTGGTCAGTAAGGTGAATGATAAGAGTCACAACTCAGCCCTTCAGTGCATGGAAAAAACCACAACTCTAGACTCTTACAGAAGTATAACTATGAATAAAAACTGATATGGAACTTATGGAGTTTAGGCGTCTGTAGGTTCAGATGGCAGCTGAGCTTTAAATCACACATCCAAATTTTACCAGTCTCCTAGGTAAGGCACTCAACTACTTTCTGCGATCTGGCCTTTATTCCCCAAGCAAATCCATTGGTTTACTTTAGACTTTACTGGAACTATTCTTAAAATAAATCATCACTCATAGTCTCCATCTACACTGGTTACTGCATCCACCTTAGGAGAGATGTCACCCTACTATGTGGTACACAGTGATTCATAGCTATTTGGCTCAGGACCAGCTACCTCCAGAACAGATTGGTGGTATCTGCACTAGAGGTCACCCAGCCTGGGTCCCACATAGAGCTCTTGAGACTCAAAAACTCTTTTTTCATGTTCAAGGTGTCTGAAATAATGTGAAGATTGTGTGACAAGAAAGATTTTCTCTATCTTGCTTGGCTTGGGATGTGATATCAGGTAATATAAGCATGACTCAGAATCCTTCAGGCTTTGAGTGTATAAACTGCAGTAGAGATCCCAGTCTGGTGCAATTTCCTCCATACTGTATTTGGAGAGTGGTGCTGGGGTAGGGTTGGGGGGAGTTGCCCCTAAAACCACACAAGCATTTGGTTTAGAGGAAATGTTTTGGATCACTTCTACAAAGACTCTGATCAAAACTAATGTTTATGCAGGGTGGATGTGCAGTGGACCAGTAAACGAATGACACAGTGAAGTGAATTATTTGATAAACTCGCCCATTTTAAGAAGTATTTCAGGCTCTCATTAAAAAAAAAGAAAAAAAAGGGGGGGTTTCAAAGGGAGGTCATTTGACTCTCATAAGCAATAAAAACCTAGGTCTAGTTTGGTATTATTCGCTCCTAAATAAAAAGTCTTCTGTATTAAGAAATAGATTTATTCTACTTAACTCTRGATGCTAAAATGAACTTTCAAAGTAGTGAGACTTTCTGTAAAGTTAACAGAAATAGCATTTCCTTCTAAAATCTCAGCTGCCATCTGAGATGTTTATTTCACTGTTTTATTATAAGGGTGGCTGGGTGACTAGACTCCAGCCCTAAAYGGTTGATTCTGAATGATATTCAGTGTACAATTAGACTGATTGCATTGAGAAATGCCAATCTTTCAGTAATCTGCAAAGCTTTCTATTTCAGACCATTAGGTCACTGAACAACAGTTTACGTATAATTTTCCTATTAGGAGAGAGAATCGTGCTATAATAAATAACTAGATATTTATTAGAGCAAACTTTCCAAGTTTCCAGTTTTTCCATATAGCCATCTTTTCAACTAAGGACAAATGTGCATCTGCCATTCTGTTAAAATTAATTTTTCTAGTATGTRTCACTTTCTCGTACTGGCTTTTCAATATGATAAATTATTTCTGAGTGTACTATAATGACATTGTAGGGGAAAATAAAGGCCTTGAGGATTTTTTCTCTTGATAGAAAAAGAATGAATCATTTTCTACTGGTGAGAAGGCATTAAATAGATTTCCCAGAGGATTTATACAGAATTAAGAAGCAATTAGCACATATAGTCTATAACAAAAGGCTAAAAGAGTACACTGTGAAAGTGAGCATTACTGAAAGACCAATACACCAACATCTCTTTGCTGAATATCATACAAATCTGTCAGTCCAAAACAGTCTAATTCTGATAATATCCAAGTTTGTATAATTGTCCACTGTCTGCTGGCATTTGATTTCACTGAAGTATACATCCAGAACATATTATCAAGTGACTTATCTTTTTTTGAGCTATTGGGCAATTGTTCCTAAATAGTTGTATGAGTACACAGTACTTAAAATTGAAACGTACATGTACAAGCACATAAATAGAAAGATTTGGAAATACTTCTGTGAAGCTTAGCCATGTAATTAATGCAAAGCTTTCACATCAGTTTTTGGAAAGATGGGAAAACTGGATCTAAATATGCCAAGTCATAAAAACACAAACAATGCTTATTAACACAACAATCAACACAGAGCATGCAGAATATGCTCAAAGAGAATGACTCATAGTTATAAACATAAGGTTCATGGGAGTGAAAGGGGAGGTTGGTGCACTTCAGCTAGCCTGCTAAATTTAAAATGATTTTCCACAAATCACTAAAATCCATAGCAAATAAAGACTTAAGGTGAATTACCAAAAATCATTATGGGATAAGGAATATGATCATAGTAAATGTTATAGAAAAGCACCTTCGTTGTCATACAGAGATAAGTAWACAGCTTCACTGTCCGGAAAAGAAGGCTGTTATCACTTAGACAATAGATGACACAAAAATTTCACCTGCCAGCCAAAGTGTCAGACTTTTACTGAGCACAAGTGTTGCTAGAAGGGATTGTTCTGACCTCCAACAGCTTCTCCAGTTTTCCACTCTTACTGGGTCTGACCTGTCCTTTCATCCTTCCTGTGTTATCAGCTGTGGCTGCACTCCTTCCCAGAATGAAGCCCTGAACGTGTAGTTGCCTACCCCAGAATATTGCTGAGGGAGCGCTCTCGGGCACTCCCCTTTGCTCTTATCCCCTGGTTGTACTTGAGTAACAGCCTCCCTCTGAAAGAGTAACCCGTACTGCTCCTTTTGGTCTCTTTATGTTTCCTTCTGAAGGCCTTTTCTTCTTTGCTCCAAGACAGGGGTTCATCACAGGCTTGAATAAACTTCCACTAGCTAGATTCTGGAGTTTCTCTTTTCCAGAGTTTTACCCTAAGACTGGTAACGAATTATGTGTTTACTGTAGTCTCATTTTCTTTTGCTGGGAAAGCAAGGTAAAACACAGAAAAAATCCTGCTGAGCCCTGAGCACCTTGAAAGGCTACCCTGGAGCAAGAAAAATAACGGAATGATTTAGAATTAATAACTTATGACTAAAGATCAAGTTGTTTGTAACAAAGAAAAAAATGAAATGTTTTATGCTGCTGCACACAAAAATTGTCTTTGGGACTGATTGGACTAGAAGTGATACTTAGTTTAGCATCACTTAAATTGATTTAGAGTGTTTAGAATGCCCCTGAAGCTGGCATTTACCAAGCAAGCCACAATAGCAGCATTTGGCGAGAAGAGAAAACTCTCATCACTTCCACGTGCAGCTTGTCAACTCTATATCCTAACGCAGAAGAGAAAAAGTAGGTTATAGCAAAACTGAGGCAATAGAGTAAACTTATATTCTTCTTAGCTGTTGTGAAGGAGCACTCCTAGTACACCTTTGAACACGTATGTCTTGCAATTCTGGCCCAATGCATAACTGTGAAGCATGGAAACTACTTTGGTAATCTAAAAAAACAAATTGCAAGTTTCATGTATTTTTAAAGCATGAAATCCTTGKTTTTTTTTCAGGTAATCTTATTCACTGATTATTAAAAGGAATGCCAGACTAGGGGGGACTGGGGGGAATGACACAACAAGGAAAAATATATATAAAAAAAAATTTGTGCCAAGATTCCAAGCTGAAATAAATAAATAAATAAATAAATAACCTAAAGAAACTAAATAAAACCAAGACAAATTAAATTATCTCCTCACATATATGCATTATAATGGAGAAGCAAAAGACAGCCCAGTGGGCTTTGGTGTTATTTTTCCTCCTTATGTCATGCTTGCAGAGCAATGGCATGTTTTAAATGTTAGTACATKTTTAGAAGGCATAACACCACAGAACTGTTGAAATGGGAGTCATATTCTGGGGGAATTTTAGCTACAGTTTCTCAGTAGATGGTTACAATGAGCCTATGTCAATTCATTCATTTTGTTCTGTTCTCTTACCCTTCTTTATTCATTCCTTGAAGCCCCACATGATTTTGCTGTGTGCTTCTTTTGACAGCACAATTTTTTTGCTCTGCTTTTTGGTGATCTTTTTAATGACCAGCAGGTATAAAAAGCATATCTTCCCATATTCACTGTCTGAAAAATTGTTTTATTTATAATTAGATCCCAGCACTTCAAGGGATTAGATTCTACTCTCATTTATATTGGTGTAAATCAGAAGTAAATTATGAAGAAAAACTAGGGACAAATCTGAGTAAAAACTATATCAGAATCTGGCCATAGTGTACATCAGCCATTTGTATCTGATAGCTTCTTTTGAAATCATGAATAGGGCTGAATTTTAATTTTAATCTCAATCTTTTTTTTTTTTTTTAATTCTTGCTTGATAGAGAAACACAGCAAACAACAGGAACCTAAAGCTAAATTTCCCCATCATTACTGTGCTTTGATATTGCCCTCATCTTTGACTACTGAAATTGATAGCCTATTCTGCATTTCCTATARATTTTAAATTAGACACAAGTTGGCTCTCATCAATCAGTCTACATTGAAYGGAAAAGGGAGAAATGGGACAGAAAGAGCAAGCATTTGCATTGCCATGATCACAAAATATATAGCAGCTTTAATAAGGCTGAAAGAAGTGACCTCGAAATATGATTCTCTCATTCTAGTCATATTTGAAGATGTGACTATATTGGCTCAGAAAAATTAAGTTAAAACATCTGTTAATATCTGTGCTACTTCACAATTTATTAAAAAAGTATTACTTTAAGGACTTCATATAAAAGAAATATTTTTCTTCTTCTTTCAGTCAAACACACCTGTCACACTGCATTTGCTGTCATGTTAAAAAGTTGTTTCTGGAAAGTAGCACTGCTCAAAACATGGTAGTGGGCTAATATTGTGACTACCTGAGCCATTACTTCCGGGCAGCTGTTTGAAATACTCATAATGACACATAAAACAGTGTTGGTATGATTCTGCATATGAACACAGCATATTCATGATGGAATTCTAACAGGAAAAAAAGATTTTTTTTTTTTACACTTGGAACATGAGATTAAAGAGGACAACACTTACATTATTTATTTTAGCACCTGAGAGACTAAGGTTTAAAGTAAAAATAAAATAAAATAAAATAACATAACATAACATAAAACAAAACAAAACAAAACAAAACAAAACATTTGTTCCTTGAGTAGAAGTCACACAAATGTCTCTCCTGAAGGAAATGATACTTAAGTCACTCTTTTCTAACTTTGATCGTATTTTCACCAAGTAAATTCCCCACAAGATAATGGAGAATGTTAGTGCTCCTCTGAGATCTTCTTGGACCATGCCAAAATATGCAGAGCCATCATACTGATCTCAGAGCCCTTTTGGAAGTTTATTGGCAGACAGATTCCTGGAGTGGTTGTGCTTCATTCTGAAAGCATGAGGTTTGTGAAGACAACTCTAACAGGAAATTTGAGGCCTAAATATTTCAATTTCCCATTCATATATGTTGGAAAAGAAAAATAGGATGCTCTGCCAATGAGGAGAGATCCTTCCAGGCTGTTAGAAAATACATTTTTTCTTTCTCTTTGAAGGATCTTGTTGTTAAAAATATACTTTTTAAATGTCTTTGTAGCACAAGCAATGCTTAGGAGCTAGAAAGTACATTGATTCCAAGTGCACAATGTAAAAAAAAAATAATTTGCAAGCTTATTCAACATGACAAAATAGTGCCTTGAAAACTTTGTAGTCTATTTGAAATTAGCAATGTAGCACTTTAGGTGGAAAGACAGTCAGAAGCAACTAAAATATGTTAATTTTCACTATGCTCAATAACAGGCAATGTAATTTTAGTTTTCTTAAGTGGTGCTTCTGCCAACATACTGCTGTCAGAATACTGTGAATCCATGTCCTGTCCTTTAGACAGTGAAGAAGCATTTTGCATGAACTATGTTTCATTGTAAATACAAATGGATATTGCTGTAAAGAGATTTCTTGACTTAGTTGTCATATTTCAACAGCAAACAGGCATCAACCTGAGATTCAGCATTAAGGGATTTAATAATTAAGTAATTAATTTAGAAAGAATTTTAGAAAGGATAGCAAATGTTTCCCTGTATTATTGTTACATATGAGAGAGCATTTATCCATCAAAATATCTGCACCTCTTGCTTTCTTATGGAACCACAAACAAGATACCTTAGAACCAAATACACAAAACAGGTATCCCAAGAATGCCTACCATATATTCATAGACTGTGTTAATAGCCACTTTTATTTGAAATCACAGAAGTGACAATCAAACTTGTGTACATCAGTTTAATGGATAGCCCATAAACCCAGGAAGGTACTCCCTAGCTACGGGAATTTCAACTTGCTGATCCTGCTCCTTGGGAGAATGTGTACAAGATAAGATTAGCTTGGACTACTCTCTGTCCTTAATTTTAAATCCTTCCAGATGTTCAAAACCTGAAGTTGGAGAGAATAAGGAAGCAAAAGGAATGTGCAGTCCCTAAGCAAACACTAGAACCCGTAACTCAAGTCTTCTAAAGAAACCTCTTTTTCCTCAACATTCTGCATTTTTCTCTTTCTRCCTACTTTTTCCTCTAGAGTTTAAAGTTTCCCTTTATGTGAGAAAGCATCTGGAATATATGGAGCTCTTCCTGGGGACAGGTAAGGGGTCAGCTGAGAGACTGTGGGTCAGGATTAGCGGACAGACCAGCATTGTGGTGCATGATTGCTATGGACCACCTGATCAGAAAGAAGTAGTAGATGAGGCCATCTTCAGACAACTGGAAGAAGCCTCATGTTCACAGGCCCTGGTCCTCATGGGGGACTTTAACCGCCCCAATATCTGCTGGAGGGACAACACAGAATGGCACAAGCAATCCAAGAGGTTTCTGGAATGCACTGATGACAACTTCCTAACACAGATGATTGAGGAGTCAATGAGGAGGGGAGTTCTGCTGGACCTCATACAAACAAAGAACTGGTCGGTGATGTGAAAGTCAGGGGCAGCCCTGGCTGCAGTGACCAGGGGAAGTTTAGGATCCTGCGGGGCGGGAGCAAGCAAAAAGCAGGATCACAACCCTGGACTTCAGGAGAGCAGATTTTGGCCTGTTCAGGGACCTTCTTGGAAGAGTCCCATGGGCTACAGTCCTGAAGGGAAGAGGGATCCAAGAGAGCTGGCTGATATTCAAGGATCATCACCTCCAAGCTCAAGAATGGTGCATCTCAACAAGCAGGAAATCAAGCAAATGCAGCAGGAGGCCTGCATGGATGAACAAGGAGCTCCTGACTAAACTCAAACACAAAAAGGGAGTGTATAAGCAGGGTGGAAGCAGGGACAGGTGACACAGGAAGAATATAGAGATACGGTCCGAGCATGAAGGGATGGGGTTAGGAGAGGTAAAGTCCACCTGGAGTTGAACTGGCAAAGGATGTGAAAGGCAGCAAGAAAAACTTCTACAAGTACACAAGAAGGAAAAGGAAGGCTAGGGGAAATATGGGCCTGCTGCTGAATGGGGCAAGGGCCCATATGACAAAGGACACCAAAAAACCTGAGGTGCTGAATGCCTTCTTCACCTCAGTTTTTACTGGTAAGATTTGCTTTCAGGAATCCCAAACCTCTGAGACCAGAAGGGAATTCTGGAGCAAGGAAGACTTACTCTTGGTGGAGAAGGATCAGGTTAGGGAACACTTAAACAAACTAGACATGCACAAGTCCACGGGCCCTGATGGGATGCACTTGAAGTACTGAGGGAGCTGGCTGATGTCACTGTGAAGACACTCTCGATTATCTTTGAAAAGTCATGGTGATACAAAGAGGTGCCTAAGGGCTGGAAGAAAGCAATTGTCACTCCTAACTTCAAGAAGGGCAAGAAGGAGGATCTGGGAAACTACAGACTGAACGGCCTCACCTCAGTCCCTGGGAAGGTGATGAAGCAAATAATCCTGGATGCATGTGGAGGACAGTAGGGTAATCAGGAGTAGTCAGCATGGATTTATGAAGAGGAAATCATGCCTAATTAACCCTGATATCCTTCTGTGATGAGATGACTGGCTTGGCTGAAGAGAAAGGAAAGAAGCAGATGTTTTTTACTTTGACTTTAGTAAGGATTTTCATAGTGACTCCCATAAAATCTTCCAAGGTAAGCTGATGAAGTACAGGATAGATAAATGGACAGTGAGGTGGACTGAAAACTGGCTGAATTTCTGAGCTGCTTCATCTTCAGCTCCCTCCAGAGCAGAAATGAGGTTCATATACATTCCCAAAGTATTCCTACACTTGAGACAGGTATGCCAAATATGGATATGTTGGTTTTACTCATGGTCCAGAAAATAAGTCCCAGAAGGCCTTGTGGAATRTTCATTATAAGCTTATGCCATATCCTAACACAGGGATTCTCCAGTTTGGCTACCTTCTAGAAAAAAATTGTCTTTCTGGGCTGTAAAACAGTCCTTTCTTTCCTTCTATTTTCTATCACTGTATCAGATTTTTAGAAAGGAATGACATGAAGCACTGAAGAAACTTGGGTTCTTCAAAATATCTGCAAGAAATATGCTGGTTCATAATTTTGAAGAAAGAAAAATGTCTTTTTCATAGAGAATAGTGCTAGTTCAAGTTAAAAGAGATGAAGATGGCTTGCTTACTCATGGATCCCTACGTGGCCTTTGAGCGCAGCTTCTTACAGATACCTCTACTGTAAAGATTTCAATGGGATAGTCTGCAAACAGGAGTCAGTTTCAGTCCTCCAAACCCACCATCCGGAGCCACAGCAAGGCACTAACGTCCATAGGCTGTCAGGGAATAGATTTTCTGAGTGCCCTTATGTGGTACTCATGTTGCTRGGAGGGGACACAGGGATGGACAGACTGGGCTTTAGAAGTATGGATTCTGCTTTAGAAACACATGGAGTGTAATGTGGAAGGCAGACTGTCAGCTAAGACACAGATGTCAGCAGGAAGGACAGTGCTCCCAAAGCACCTCTGCAACCTACCTCTCCTGATGGGGAGACCATAAGCTGACAAAGATCTAGACTTGAGTTTGTAGCACATGCGTGGAAAACATAATTAGGTGTGTCACTGAAGATGGAATAAGGAAGCATTTAAGAAAATAAATAGAAATCCAGAAATGTCCTTGTACAGTATTTGTACCAAAAGTAAGGCAGCTTTCTTGCATAAGTCTCAGCTCTCATATTTCATGTCTTTAGTGTACAACTTGCCCTCAAAAAAACTTCATATAATTATGAGTTCCACACTGTTTCTGGAGTTACAGATGATATAGTAGTGTATTCTCTATCGATTGCACTAGTTGCAGCATTTTCAGTACATATACAATTCAAAATTTAGGATTTTACTCTGGAACAGAAACATTTTGCTACTAGTAAAATACTAGGCTTCCAGAACCTAGTTACCATAGTTCACAGGAATACATACGATGCGTAAGACCAAAGGATGTATGTTTTCTACTAACATTGGAGAGAGACGGGAAAATATTTATAATTGGATAATTGTTCTTACTGTACTGCTCCAGTAACACACTGGCATCCTGTATGATGTCTTCTTCATCCCTCGCTTTCCTTTTTGGAAAGTAAACTTTCACAAACTAAAGGGGAAAAAAAGAAAAAACTTTAAAAATTTGAAAAGGGAAAACAGCAAGATTTGGACACAGACACAGGGTGATTGCATCCTTGTGACGGTGTGCTCCTTCCCCCCACTGATGTGCTCTCTCCCCCTCAACCTGAYCACCCTATAAAGTCGCTGTCTTACTGCAATAAACATAGTGCTGCTTCCCTCTAACGAGTGAAGTGCATCACTCCTTTMGCAACAATCCTCTTCTGCTTTTTTCTAGAAAAAAAAAAAGACTTTTACTTTTTGTATAAGGTGGCTGAAAATAACTGTAGAATTCTCCAAAGTGGAKAGGAGGACTCCTGGAAAAAAATATCTAGATGAGAAGATTTGGGGAAATTTTGCTTCAGACGAAATACAATTACTCTCATATTACTGAAGTATTCCTTCTCAGCTTAGGTAATTTCACACATCTTTAAAATAAGCAGAAAAAAAATAAATCTCATATTAGTAAATACAACAGCATACTAACTTTATATTATATTTAGTTGTAAATGGTGACAAGCCTGTTTCCAAAAGTAATAGATGGTTTATTTTAGTGACCAGCTACCATGTTCAAGATATCACATTTCTCATGAGACTTCTTTCAGACCAATTAATTAACCTGAAAACTTGTTATGTTGCATTTTAGAAATATAACAGCAGCTTCCTCGGTTTTTATGCCAGCTGGAATGTGTCCTCTCAATTCATTAATAAAATATGTAGCTTTATTAGTTCCTCTGTATTTCACTTTTTTAAGAGAAAATAAATAATTATATACACTGTATACATCTAGTACAAAACTAATCTCTGTAAGGCATAAAGATCATGAATGCGATGTTTCGATTATGTAATAGATAAATTTAAAATAACAGTTTGTCTGCATAAGAGATCATTCTCCAGTGCTGCATTGCCAGGTCTAAGAAAATTTCCTTCTAATAATTCCTGCAACAGAAAGAGAGCATATAGACTGTTTTTTCAACAAAGCTTCTCTAGCACATGTTTAATTTATGTGGATTCTAAGTTCATCACTGTATCCCTGAATTTCCCCACATTATTTTATATCAAAAAATCATTGTTTGGATTTTGTGTTCAAATTTGCCTAGTGTTATTTTTAATGTTCCTACTTGGTTAAAGGAGCTATCCCTCTAGAAAATTATAGCAGGGTATTGGATAGCTGAGTATGTTTACAGGAAATGTGTGAGACATTTTGTTTTTGTGCTCAGATAATCAACAAGCTTGTCTGATGAATTCACCTTGCTATACTTCAGATTTTTATTTTGTTTTGTTTTAACCAATGATTACAAAATTATGACTTACTGGGAGTTTATTAATAATAAAGAAGATAATCTTTCACCTGTAGGGTTTGAATTCCACCAGCTCAGCAGGACTTAAAAGCTGTTGCTATCTAATTAATTTCAGTGGTTCATGCATGAGAGATTTTCAGTTTGAGCTCCAGTGTCAGAAACTTACCACCATACTTGCACTAATTGCCAGACCCAGTAGACAACAAGGACTTTAAAAACTCACTTAACTGAACTCTGTAATATCTACCTCCTCTGTAAGGGTCACGTCACGCTAGCAAAGCACCATGTGTGGGGAACACACTTTGCTACAGACCTGTGTGCACACAAAGAAATGAATTATCAGCAACTGTCAAAATGAGACCTTTCAACCTCACTAGCTCTACATCATTGCTTCGAAATTAATGTAACAGACAGATTTTAAGTAACAGCTGAGGAGCCATATTTTCTTAAACATATTGAGAAACATAGCCTATCACTTAAAATTAAACAGGCCTACGACCATTCCTGGCACTAAGGCCAGCAAAGGCCCTGAGCTACTGCACCCTCTGCAGCCCTCTCTTTTTGGGTCTTTTTTATTCAAGTACCATTACCAGAGGATGAGACTCTGCAAACAGGATATAGACAACTTAAGCATTACCTGTTATCACAGCAATTATTTACTGGCTAATACATACAATAGATAGCTAGGAATAACATGCTATTAAGTTAACCCTGGTACGCTCACCACTGTGGATGAGATGTCGGATGAACCTCTGCCAGCCAGGCGGCCGGTGGTTAGGTAAGGTAAAGTTGTTCTTTGGAACGGGCTGATCCTTGAAGTTGCTGCATTGCTGTATTTTTTTCCTTGGGGTTTAATACCTTTTCTTGTCAATATCTTTCCTTTTGAATCTTTGAGCTACTATCTATATCTCCATAATAGCACCTCCATCAGTGTTTTTACTATTCCTGTCTTACATGGCTTTAGTTTATGTACTGCCTTACACCTCTAGCAACACCTTTCTAAACAAAACTGAGGTCACACAGCTGGTTTGGTCACACCTGACCAAACTAGGTCTCAGATTACAGACAGRTGAATCTCTGGGCTGAGGATTATATCTTGTTCATCCTGTCATACTCTTTACTGTCCAAACTGGATGTCTGCTTGCAAAATGCTCACTGGATAAGGTCTCCTTTCCATTTAGCTCCTGAAATATGAATTGGAAGTGTTTGSAAAAATGGTGGGTGGCTCAGACCTAAAAAAGTTGGGAATTATTCTTTTAACAATATACGCAATGAAGTTCCAGTGCCTCTCACTGTTCAATTTGTACTGCTGTCATAACAATAAGGTTTCAATAACAGATGGAAAACTCTAATACCTAAAACAGTATAAATGATAGCAGTTATACATTGTTTTTTATGATTATGTAAATAAGCTGAGCAGCAACAAGTGTAAACATCCTAAAACATTCAACAAACCCAGAAAAACTATGACATGACTTCTAATACTTTCAGGACAGAGTATTTTGAAAGACGATTTATTGTTTCATCAGCTTCTCACTGTAGTTAATTGTTGTGGGGATGTAGTAAAAGAAGACCATCAGGGAACAGTGGGAGTGCACATATAATCTTGCTGGGGTTTGGGAGAGGATTTTTTCTTTTTCTACATGAATTCTTTAAAATTACTATTAACAGCATCAGATGAGTTTTTTTTTCTCATCATCTTTATAACAGGTTTATTTATACATACATACACATATTCATTCTTGAGATTTCTTTGTTTATGCTGTTCTTCCTAGAATTTCTAATTTATCCATACTTCCTGTCTCACATTCTTATTATTGTGTTCTTAAAGTAGCTTTTTTTTTTTTCATGGTGATTAATGTTTGCTCCTTAGACAGACAAAGGTATCTCTTCTTCCTTTTACACTCATCTGGTATCACACCATTTTTTTTTTCTCTTTTATAAGATAGCAACTCATGTTATAGACCTAAAATAGACCATTGCAGAAGAAGACGTCTCAGTACTATATTTATTGCTGTTACAATACTTCAAATTTGAATATTCACAGAATAGGAGGATGGATCAAAATACCTATTGTAGTGGCTTATCCATCATCATGGTGTCTGATTATCTTCCATGTAAGTTGAATTATGAATTAATCCTCAACCTTTAAATACAAGTTCATGGGTATCATGGGATGACTCAGGTTGGAAGGGACCTCAGGAGGTCTCTAGTCCAACCTCCTGCTCAAAGCAAGATCAGCTCTAGGTCAGACCAGGTTGCTCTGGACTTTGTCCAGTCTGAGTGACTGCGACAAGTTCAACAGAAGGCCACCAGGATGGTCAGGCTGGAGCACTTGCCCTGTGAGGAGAGGCTGAGGGACCAGAGTTGATTCATCCTGGAGAAGGGATGTCTGTGGAGGGACCTCACAGCAGCCACCGGTACCTACAGGAAGGTCAGCAAGGAGATGGAGACAGGCTCATCACAGTGGTGTGTGGTGGGAGTATGAGAGAGAATGAGCATGAACTAAAACAACAGAGGTTCATACCGGGTATAAGGAAAGGTCTTTTCATCTCAAGGGCAGTCAAGCAGTGGAATATGACAAAAAATAAATCAGCATGAGGCTTTTCAAGGTTGCCATCTGACTGAAGAGACTGTTAGTAAAACTGCTAGTGAAACTGAACTACTAAGACTACGTCAGTCTAGGGGCTGAAGTAGCCCCGCTCAGTCCCAGAATGAGCCACGACTGCGTGCATGTCTGTGTGTGTGCACGCAGGGCAATCCAGCAAAACTGAGCAACAAGTCAGGAAATGCAGGGGACCGCCTGAGCATGGGCAACCCCACAGTGTCGCTGGGACTGAGGCTGGGTGCCCGCGGCTGAGTCAAAATGGGGCTCCTGGAGCCCTGGGCCAGGGGCACAAGTGAGGTTGTCCCAGGTGAGGTCAGTCAGGGCCAGTAAGACCTAATGGTGCTCTCAGGGACCTGAGAGGAATAACTGGGACAATCAGTAGCAATCAGAAGATCTGTGCTTCACACAACTGTAGGTCTTACTGATCTGGCCCACAAAAATATGAATCAAAGTGATTTTAGGCAGATATTTTTATTTCCTCTAAATTTAAAAACAAATACATTTCTGTTTATTACCTACAGTTCTCATTGTGGGTTCCTAGCATGGTGGGAATTTTCATTAAAACTATATGTTTAAGGACAAATGTCTGTTCTCTGTTGCACAACAGGAAAATGAAATAATTGTACTGACCTGAAAGCAGTTACTCCAGCCTTATGAAGGTGTCACCAAGCAAAATCTAGAGCTATTCTTACAGAAAAGTCAGCACTCATAACAAACAAACAGTGCCATTATCTGTTCTCGTGCAGTGTATATTTGGTGAACATCAGTAATCCCTTTATTGAATCTAACCTATTATCTCTACTGCAAATAACAGCTACAGAAAATGACAGCCAAGGTGTTAAGGTGTTAATAGACATTATCTCATGAACAGTACCACACATTACAACCATTGGAGTCTAAATAAAGGTGCAATGCCTGAAGAAATAAAATGTCTTTGATTGTAAAGCCTGATGTTTTCAGCCATCCATTTATCAGGAAAAAAAAATAGTAATAAAGAAATGCCTGAAGTAGCAATTTTTGCTATCAGGCAATTAAAATTGAGTTTAGTCCCACCTTACTTCTAACTGAGAGTTCCTATGCATTTGCCAGTTTGCCCCTGAAAGCTACAATTTTGGCTGCAAGCTTTGTCATCTTGCACAGAGTAATGATAACTTATATATACTCTCCTAGCCTGTGCTATGTTAATTTCCTGTAGGAGTTTAATTAGCCTTTTGCCACCAAGTCATTAAAATGCACCCTCTTTTATCCATTAGTCATGTCCTGCTTTTAAAACACTATCAGTCTATTCACGTTCTCATGCCTGGTTTTTATAACTGTCCTTAAAACTGTCCTTTATAAACTTAAACACTCAGGACTGTTCTGCTCAGAAAAGCAGTTGTGCAACAGCACATTTCATAGAGTAGCTTAACAACTACACTAAAAAGATGAAGTTGTAAATCTGACAATACATAAACACAGACTCTGAGCTATGGGACTGGTAGAACTTTGCATTCTGCTTAAAGAGAGAGCTGGACAATATTGCCACTTGGTTTTCGCAAAAATCAGATTATACCTGCATTAGTTCTAGTTATGCACATGACAAGAGTCCAATAATAGACTAAGCATATTGATCACTGTAGTGCAAAGCACTCTTTTATTACGTGTTAGAGTGGCTGATCAGGCACAAAACCTTTTATGCATCCCCAAATGAAAACTCAATATTTTTTCATCGTCAAGGTTGTAATTTACATTTACTGGTCTTCTGCTCGAAATAAAGTCTATGAATTTCATATCCACAGTAAGTCAGTTCTCTGAGGTAGGTGAAACATTCTTCTACAGACCTTCCACTCCTACAGGAATAATCTTAAGGAAGTCTGATCTATCAACTTTCATGTTAGCCAAAATTGTTATAATGTAGTAACAATGCATGTTCATAAATAAGAAAATATATCTATCTTTGCATTAAATGGATGAGACTTTTTTTAAAGTCCTGTATAGTGAACAGTTGCAATTTTCTGAAACTATTCTTATTTTCTTTAAAATCTAATTGGGTAAAAATTTATGCTAAGTATTAAATGACTCCAGAATAAAGAATATATTTTACACTGAGAATGTATTTATACTGTTATAACTAAAAATTATTAACTTTCTTCACAAATTGTTATGTATTTGAAATGGTATAGCATTCAGACTTCTTGATGCCTTCCACATTTTTTGCAGATGTTCAGACCTGCTAGTATCACTGGCAAGCAAAGTCCTTACCCAGATGGATAGAACTCACACAATGATAAAACCATATAATAGAAAGAATTGAGGGGGGGAGAAGACCTTTGATTATTTTAGAAGGACATTAATTCAGATAGTTCCTTTGCTGAATTCTATTTATTCTAACAAGGTGCCAAGCACTATTATCTAGAGATTGCAACAGAGCTACACTGCCTGCTGAAAGGGTTTAAGATGAGGTCCGGCTTCATAGATACTAAAGGCTGAAGAGGCTTTTTCCTAGTTCTCTGAACAGGGGGGAAATTAACTTAGAGGGAGCAAACTTGAACTTCTTTTTTGTATCATATTTACATTTTTCTAGGTCCAAAGAGAGCTATGGAGTCAGATTCTTTWAAAAAAAAAAAAAAAGACTTATGTATCTGATATGATTTTAACAGAATTTATACACCTACCTTCAAAATGAGATGATGAAAACTTTCTGCAGCTTGCTCACTAACCTAAAAAATGTGTAACACTCAAATGTACCTCAATTTTGTAGACTATAGTTCCTCAGGTAAATCAGCTTCATGATCAGAAGCACCTTCAGCTTTACATGTCTTAGCAGGCTGACAGCTACTTAAAGCTGGTTCACATCTAATACTGGGATTCATAAAGTAGTTGTTTCTCTTTTTATCTAATTAGAAGGACTGAATCTGGTAATATGATTGACTTTCATCCTATTTTCATCCTATTTTCAGGTGAACAGTCTGAGAACCAGAAGTCTTTTTATAAAGCTTTCTGGTTGACATACTCACATGCCAAGTGTTCTGAAATGATAAGAATACATCATTTCTTATCCAAAGATCTGAGGAAGGTAACACTGATGCATGATGTCTTGTTGGGAGAACAGGAGCACTGAAGTCAGTTATGAACTCTGAGACTTTCATAACGCATCTGACTAGATAAAGCATGTGGAAAGAAAAGATGTCAAACCTATGTGGTAGACAGACTCAGTCAAACCTTGCTGAATTTAATGACGCACAAAGGCAATATCTATTGCCTTCTTTTGAGGCAGCGAACAGACGCAGCAGTTTGCGCAGCAGTGGTTGGGCTCTGACTAGAACTTGAGGATCTTGTTGGAAGTTGTGGGCTTCCTGAGGACCCCCAAGGAACTAGCAGGCGATTGCTGTGAACAGGAAAGGGGAAGCTAGGCAAGGACAACTGCAGGAGGCCTTGACTTCTCCTGGGAAAAGCTCTAGCTAGGAGTGGCTGCTGCTAACAAGCTCTCTGGGTTGCCCCTGACCAGAGGGAGTTGGGGCCTTTGATCCAGGTGGTGCTTGATTAGGGTGGGTCAAGCACCCTCTTAGCCAGTGCTAGGGAGAGGCCTATATAAGAGCCAGGCCTAGAGTGYAGCTCCCAGAGGGCAATGAACAGAGGCAGCAGTTTGCATGAAGGTACCTTCGTTTCTGTTCCCTGTGGTGTACGTTTCCTCAGGTATGGTCGTGACACGCCGTACAGCACGTTCCCCAGYGGCTGTTGGAGTTGCTGTGTCAGAGGCTTGGACCCAGACCGACCCTCTGACAGCAGATGCAGCTCTGCAGGTCTCAGGCTGCAGGGAGTGCTTGGGGCCTCTCCGGGAGGCCTGGGCTGGCAGCCAGCTCTCCTGCAGGAGGTGTG
>NW_020447639.1:0-24180 GCF_003343035.1 Apteryx rowi
GGGTCGGGATGAAAGCTGGCGTCTTCCTCTGCGTTGTACGTGGTGCCTTTCAGGTCACGCGCATACATTTCACAATACRATATCGYTCTGCTGRCTCAGTACAATCATTGTGGTGATAGCCGGTACTTAGCGCCTAGTTTCATGATAAAATCACTTCACGAGTTGATGTAACAAATTATTACCTATCACAAGGTGATTATAATAAAGGCACAGGACATTAAAACAAGTGAGGAGTTGCTCTTTCTTTACCCCTGTATTCCTTAAGCACACAACTCATTTGCTATTTCTTCTATTTGTCAGGTGAAGGAGAAGGAAGATTTCATCAAGTGTCTAAAGCACATACCAGCAGGCCACTGCTACATTTTCACTCTAACACAAAACATGTTACCAGATTAGGCCACAGTATCTTGAATCCACTAGTTTGATTTGAATTAGGAGCTTCCTGCAGCACACTTACTCCAAACCCAGCAAAGGCTTTGAACCTGTTTTTGCTGCATCCCGTGTGCTTGCTGTAAAACCATTTGGGCATCAGCTACGCAGCTCAGCAAAAAGCTGAAAAGTACTTTTAAGCACTGGTGAGGGTTCAGAATTTTAGTCCCAAAAACACACACAAAACAAAACAAACAAACAACAACAACAACACTCACTTATTCATTTCCTTAACAATCTTCTCCCTAGGAGAACAGCTGTGTTTGCAATAGCATCCTGACTGAGTACAAAATGATGGAGCAAGTGCAGCTCAACTACATTTTTGGAGCTGGCTCTCTCAAAACAACTCAAAGGCCTGCCAGCCCTTCCCTGGACCACTGGTCAAAAGAGGGTAGTTTCTAGAGCCAAAAAGCATATGAAAGCCCAGCCTATAAGCAAAAAAAAAGAATAGTTTTCATCTGATTTCCTATGACTTTGCTACTGAATCCTGCACTTAACAAATCAGACATTCACACAGGCAATAAAATCAAATTAATGTTTGTGTCAAACACTAATTCCAGGTCATCATTGTGCAACTGTCAGAATGTCAATCTGAAGTACCATAATTACAGGCACCAATTTGCTTTTATTCAGCAGCAGATGGTGGTAGCATTTTGTAAACACTGTAACTCAACAATTTAGTATTAAAGGTAGTCTCTTTGGATGCTTTGTAAACTGAGTTTCAGCTGCATCTAAAAACAGTTAGGAATCCGAAGTAGAGATCAACGCCACGCAGATACCATTGCGCTGCTCATCGTCTCGGTCATCCTTTTTGGGGGTGGCAGAAGGTGCAGAATGCCCCCAAGGGCTGCCTGTTTATTCCTTGCTTCCGTCCTGATTTGAGTTTACACTTTTCTTGGCCAAGGAGAGTTTTCACATCCCTCCCAAAGCCAGGCTCCAGCTTTTACAGTCACCACAAATCATTATGGTATAAGAAAGCTGGATATAAGCAGTCATTTAAAAACAAAAAACAAGAAGCAAAAACAATGCTGAGAAAGGGGCTCAGACCACAGAAGACATCAGAATAAAGCATTCAGTATTTTACTTCTGGTCTAAACTGAGTTCTGTCAGCGCAGCCAGTATTCACAATAAAAAGCACAATGCATGGGCACAGGTCTGAAATACCTTTTGTCAAAACAGCCAAAAGGCTGAGAAGGGCTTTCAACTGGACGATAATGGGAATTTTTACCTCAAAGACTTTTCAGTCAAGGATCTGATGGGAAGATTGCATGACAGATTTGCTTTCTAAAATGATAGGTGGCCCCGAGATGAGAAGATCATCCTCACCTAGTGAAGAGTTCTGCTCAGTATTCACAAAATTAGGAATGTTAAATTTTGTAAGACAATTCAGGTCCTCCTCAAATCTTCCACTGCTCCTGGGAACTTCTTGGAAGTGAATATTACTCTCCAGGTCCATAACTCTGTGACTTTGTTTTCCTTTGTCCAAATGTTCCACTTCATTAATGCAGAAATGGAAAAGCGACCGAGATTCTTCGGCTATTTGATGAGAAAAGACCCTCTCTGACTCTAGAGGTCTTCCAAAATCTCTCACAAAGCTATTCATGCGAAATCTTTTTTCAGAAGGTTCTGTATTGCTAAGGAGGAAAGAAAGAAAAAAAAAGTACAGTAAGCATGAAAGTAGAATTATTGGCGTTCTTAACAGCAAATGGAGTTTTAGCAACCATTATAATCAGGAAGAAACAAAACCCAACAGTTTATCTACAATAGGCTTAAAAAGCCTATACTATTTTAGATTTTCTGCTGGAGCTATTGTAAGTCTGGATTTGTAGTGATAATTTGCCATGGGAATAAGTTACCAATGCCAGCGCTCTTAAATGGGACCTCTAGTAATCAGTATCCTTAAAATAATATCACCTTAGCTCACTGAATGAGCTCAGAAATACTCTTCAGCATTTCCTCCTAGGGAGTAGTAACATGTTTAAAAAAAAAAAAAAATGGCTTGTAGAACACTGAAAGAAATCTTTCATAGAAGAAAACTTTTTAGAGGCACAGGGCAGCACTGCTGTCACTAAAAGCATAGTTTGAGTGGTTTGTTGTCCAGGCATCAAGCCATCCTTTCCACTGACCTCAATGACATACCTTTTTCCAAGTTAGGAGAGCTGGAACAAAGAACTGCTGTAAAGACTGAGAGGATTAAAAATTCAGGAACATAGCCCAGGAACGACATCTTGACACATATTTTTGGAGGTTTCTAGAGCTCTTAGATCAAAATAGCTCCAGTCTATCCAGACTTGTGCATGAATCATGAACAACTAGGGGTGAGACAAGAACCAGCTCAACAAAAGTTTTATGGGTACTAATGCATTCTTTGTCAGGCTGGCTTTGTGATGGTAGCGTATAAAGACTTATATGCACTTCATTCCCTACAGCCTGCAATAGGAGTTAAGTTATAATGTATCTCTGAAATCTCTGCAGGTGTATGAGTCTTTAGGGGTCCAATATCTGGCCCAAGAGTCATTTGCTACACATTCACATTTAAATTGTACGAGTTACTTACTCTAACAAAACTATTATATTCTGAAATTACGTTCAGATTTTTCACTACTTATCTCAGAACGCCTCTACTGCCTTTCAGATGCATCTGAAATGGCAATGACTCTTGGGCCTACAAGCCTTTTGAAAGAAATCAATCCCTAAAAGCATTGAGTTCAGAGGATACTCACCATTACAGTCATTCAGTGCATCTTTAATCATAATGATCTCTGCTTTTCAAATGCTAATTGACTTTCATTACATTATATGAGGATTATATCCTAACAAAATCAGTTATGCTACTGACATATAGCCTTCAAATCACAACAGTCCTCTAGCTCGTCAAATGCTAATGCCTGTTACATAGAGCCCTGCAGCTAAAAAAAAGGAGGAATGTAGCCAACATTCAGCTTGTTCTGCATTTCGAATTGAAGCATGTAGAAGCACAACATTTAAACTGGTGCAAGACAGACCAGTACCTAAGTAATAATCTACTGTATATACACCAAAGGGCAAACAAAATGGACTAATACTGCTGTAATCTTCAGAACAGATGACTGACATATTTACGTATTTATAATGCAACAGAAAGCACTACTCAGTGCAAGTTGCATATATGGTTTCGCAAATCTGTCGTGAGGAGTTTCTATATAGTATTGTGGCACAGACAGTGGAGCTGATGAATGAACACTGAAAGAAAAAACAAAAATTAAAAGTCTAGGAAGAATGACTTAAGAAAAAAGTTTAAAATGCATCCATTAGAGAAATAAAACTAGTTCAGGGGTATGTAAAGTGCTTTATAAACCGCTGTACGCTAACTGGAGCTATGAAGGAGTAAAGGCTTGCTGTATGAGAAATCTTGCAGATTGGCACAGAACACTGACAACGGCAACTTAATTTAAATGGAATAGAAGATTCAAAGAAATTATATGATGACCGAGCTTTTGAGGATGTATTATAGAGCATATTCCTGTGTTTAGGAGCATGGAAAACACRATCTAGCTCACAGTCATATTTTCAGACTCTGAAACTCGCAAACACTATCTTTCTGAGTTTCGGGGAGACTCTTTTCGTTTTTAAACTAGACTATAAACATGCATAGTCTTGCCCATTACAGTATCCAGGTACACCTCAGTTTATCTCTTTTCACAACACCCAGAAAACAAGAAAAGCAGCCTCACAAACCCCAGTTTTACATTTGGAGAACTGCTCTAGGGAGCACAGCTACCTGGACAACCAAACCCCTTTTGCAATACTTGGGCAAACAGGACTCTGAGTCCTAGAAGCCACCAACAAAAGCAGGAAGCTGAATCCTACTCGTAAAGCATCATACATACTGAAAACTACTCAAAGCAAACAGTTGCCAATGAACTAACCCAAGCTTCCTTTTACCGGAGTTTTCCAGTCTACAATGTTGGGTTCCAGTCTGCTAGACTCCATATTAAGCTCTGGACTCTGCCCACTGGACTTGGGTGCACTGTGGGGGTACAGACCATTTTGCCCAGTATACCTTCTAAGAGGAGCATACAGGTTTGGGGCTGATACTTCAGTTTCCTCTAGAGCTTAAACACTCCTCCTCTCAGCACTCCCTTGGGTGACCTTGAGTGCCGAGGCAAACCATGAAAGGGAATAAGCAGACAACCCTCCAGGATCAGCAGGGTTTGGCATCCCAAAGGGAACCTTGGGATCTAGACGAATCCTTAGTATTAATTCAGAAACTCTACCCGGAAGCTGAGAAACCTTCCTGAGTAAGCTTTCAGTAAACACAAACATATCTCTGTAGTAGAAGTTTTTGTTTCAGTGAATCATCATTTTTCTAAGTGGATTTGACCCCAGAATCCTTAATCAATGATTTAATTAAAAAAAAAAAAGAAAAAGATAAAGTCATTTCACTTTTACTGCACCTACTCATTTAATCTGCCTCAATAGCTTTGTGAAGCTTTGTAATTACATCAGCCAACATTTTGTACAGACAGGTGACATGAATAGACTCATGGGTTGCACATGCAGTTTTCTTAAGGCCTTTTGTAAAGGCACAAGCAAAACCAGCATACTGTCTTCTCCTGAATGATGAACCAAAATAATTTTCAAGGATAAATACAGAAAAAAAGTAAACAATATTTTTTGATTCATAAGCTAACGTTCTACACACACTAATATGCAAGCAAACAAAAGAGAAAGTGCAACAGGCATCATTTCCATAACTGATGAAAATTCTGCCTCTCCCCATCCACATCCTGACCCTTTTCTTCCACGGTGAGGATGTACAGAGATCTGAACATCTTGTACAATTTTAGAAAAAAAACATGCCATCATACCCCTTTATATTGAGCAAAGAAGAACATATTATCAGAAAAATCAGAGTACTCTATTTTGGATCCATTCAACTGAACCCAGTTACATTTACCCCTCACATTAATGGTACCTTGAAGAACAGCCTAACTGGCTCACTGAAGTAAAAAATGTGTCTATCAATTAGGCCGGCTTTCTCCCAAGACTTAGGGGACATTAACATCTATTTCTAAAGGAGGGCTGCAGCACTAATGAAACCATGAGTCATGAAGAATCCAGTCAGGGACAGAGAGAGAAAAGACACAGGCAAACTAAATCCACAACTTACCTTGTTCTTACAGGTATCAATCTTCTCCAGTTTCTTAAACATGTATCAAAAATAAGAGGAAACAACAGTTTTCATTGCCCTTGGAGAACATCCAGGAATACACTATTTCCAGTACTGTAACCAGTGGGTTATCAAACATAAAAAAAATAGTACTCAAATGTGTTAAATGTGCCAACTCTGCATACACAACAGGTATTCAAGCACACAGTTCCCAAAGCTGCAAAGGACGTTTAAAATAAATACAGAAAAAGGAGATGACCGGGGTCTGTTCAGCACCTGAAGAAAAATCATATTAAGATTTAGGTTGGAAGGGATCTCTCAAGGTCTCTAGTCCAATGCCCTGCTCAAAGCAAGATCAACTTCAAAGACATATGAGGTCAGACAAGCCTTGTCTGGTTGACTTGCATGTCTAAAGATGAAGGTTTCACAAACCCTCTAAGCAACCTGTTCCAAGAATATTAATGAAGAACACAGGAACACAGTGGGAAGTATCCGGCAGCCCTCCACTCCCCAAAAGTGCACCTTTACAAGCATGCCACAGAATGGAAGCTTTACAAGCTTCCACAGAAGCAAAAATTTAGGAGCAAAAGGGGCTCATGACATAAGTAGGTCTTGCCTTAATATGGCCCTGCCTCTGGAGATGTGCTATTACATGAAATTTCAGACACAGTTTACACATGACTAACTAGTAAAGGGCAGGCAGTAGGCAGAGACAGGCAAGCTGCTTTAGGAAGTGATAAGCATGAACAATTGCCTTTTGCCATTAGCTTCTCATCATTGCTGTCTGCCTGCGAGCAATCTTATCTTCCAGAGAGGATCTTTATGTTTCCGGTTTGTGAGAAGCAAGCCTGAAAGGAGAAGTGGGTTCAAACTCTGAGGAGAGACCCTGACAGCCTGCATGCTCCACCAATGGTTTAACTCCCAGACTTGCAGATAAAAGGGTGAGGCAAAGCATGGCCTGCACATACTTATCAGCCAGACAGAAGCTAAGAAAGGCTTATTTTGTGACCCTCAGGGGACTCTGGTATTAATCAAGTTTGGTGCTGATATGGACTTTTGCACCAACAGGCATTTCTCAGCAGAAACTAGGGAAACTGCAGGATTAAGGGAGGACTTTCTAAATACTATGGATACCTACATTTTGGACTTGAACACATAAACACGCAAAAACTGCCCAAACCCTCAAGACTGCAACTTCCTTACCTTAATTTCTGCATTTAATTTTATTTGTGTTTTTATCTACTTTGTCAACGTCCATGTTTCTCTGTTCTATTCCATCATAAGCTGAGCCAAGAATGACCCCATTTATTTGAAGAAACAGTAATCTAAAGCCATTTGTGTTTGGCGATCTACCTGCCAACTTCCTCTAGCATGAAAGCATGTACATACTGGCTAGTCCTTTCTCTTTCTGCATGCCTGATGACAATTTGCTGAATGGGGAACACAGTAATATACACTTGACAAAATTGCTCTCCTAGAAATGCTTGGAACAAAGATTATTTGAAATAAAGACACACAGAAGCCTTTCATAAGAGCAGTGTAGAAGATAGCATTGAGCCTGTACAGCGTCAGCACTGTCACTGCCTGTTCGGGGGCTGCAGAAGAACGCACACTCCACTTCGCAAGCTGGATTTGTTATGGCATAGTTTTCAGACTCACTCTTGATGTGATGCTCCTGTCTTTGTCAGCAGGGTCAGGACGAAAAACATGAAGATGACAAAAACTGCAAGACCAACCCAAAATCCAATCACAATGGAATCTGGTGAAAAAGAGGAAACAAACTGATCAGTATTTCACATGCACCTGCAGGAAGTTCCCTTCCACATGCAGCATGACTACAAACTCCTAAATACTCTGCTTCTTATTCATGRCAAAAATACAGATGGCAAAGAGTAAGGATGATCAGATTTATCCTCATCTGTTTTTAAAACAGCTGCCACTGAAGGAGTTCTTAGTTTGAATCCTAATTTTACTGACACACAGACAAACAACAAACTAGCTGAAGGAGGGAATTGACAAAATTCCCTTGATTAGTAAAATGAGAGCAGCTCTCTTTGTGATGACTGACTTATGTCCAAATATTGCTTTGGAAACAACTGAAATGGTAGAACTCAGAAGAGAGGGTTATTTGGTTTAGCAGAAACCCCTGTCGCTATAGAACTGAACTACTATTGTGAATAATTTCCATCTGAGCCCATTAGGTTTCTGTTTTTTGATGGATTTCTTTGACACTGCAGGTTTGGAAAGATTTAGCTTGTTTTCAATTGCAAGACAGAGGGTTCTGAAATAAATGGAACCAGAGGAAAAAAAACATTTGCTGTTGCAACAAATATCAATAACCAACATCTGTAAGATGTTTTCAATTCATTTTTAATTGGGGTTTACAACTTGCATACAGAAAACCACAACACAATAGTATCAGGAGCCAAATGGTTTCTCACCAAAAAAAACAAAACAAAACAAAACAGCTTATTAAAATAAAAACACAACAAATGCAATGGCCAAAGATGGAATAAGAATACAAGAGATGGTGTAAGAATACAAAAGCAGGACATACAAGGACATACAAATATATTTCCAGACAATGATCAATCGACAAGAATGCCCCAAAGTTTCAGAACACCAGCCCAACACACAGTCTGGTCCAGGATCCAGAGTTTACAGCTGCTTTTTCACCAGCCCTCTTAGTTATTTTTTGACTAAGCAAATACTCAAAAATTGCACTGTAGAATTTCAAATAGTTTATATATTGACGTGCAAGAGGGAAGTCTTGGTCAGGACAGGTATCTAAGCTACCCTCACACTCTCAATCTCTCATTACACAGGCATCCCTGAACCTCAGAGACCCCCACTGGCTTTAAAGCTACTTGACGACCTGTCTGACCCTCTAACTTCTGTGGCAGACAGAGAGCAAGACTTTAGCCAGTATGTTGAATACTCAGTCTTGTACAGGACTAAAGACACYAGAAAACAAGGAATCAACTATCCTGCCTGGGATTTGGCACCAATGGTTAATCACACTCCCACTGTGAAACATCTTCCACGTTAAAGGCAGATCTGGAAACCGGAAATCAATTCAAATCATTTGCCCTTTCTCTGTGAAGTCAAAGTGCCTGCTGCAACTTGACATTTTCTCCCTGTGAAAATACTTTATCACAATCAAGTCACTCCTTAATCCCTTTTCTGGTGAGCTAAGGAGGTTAAGTTTCAGGTCTCTCACTGCAAGGTTTTTTCTCTCTCTCTTTCACCACATTTCCACCTCTCAACATCCTTTATAAAAAAAGAGGGGGTTCAAGTATAGGTCTCCAGGATGAATAGAGAAAAAAAAAAAACCCACACACAATGTTGACACTAATTACTCTCCCTTGGATATGGCCAAAGTTCATAACACTTCTTTTTCCTTAAGGCACAGTGGTAAGAGTGTATGCCTATAATTCTGTGCCTTATGAGCCCTACATTCTTTTCAGAATCACTGTCTTCCAAAAACACAATTCTTTGTTCTGTAAGAATAGCCTGTACTCAGTGTTTCAAGATGCGTCTTGCATTTAGCTTTATTAGTACACAACAGATCATCATTTTTACCATCCTATCACTTTGCATTACCTGCAAATTTTATCTAGGAAGAAATATACCCCTTAAGTTACTATTACCTGTCAATTAGCCTGACATGCTTCAATGATAGGCAACTGCACTGATCAGAATGTAAAGTCTGATCAAATAAGATGTTTTAAAACATACAAAATATGCAGAGATTATATTGAACAGGTTACATCTTTCAGCAAAACCTGTTAACTCACCAATTAAGAGAAATAAAGACTGTCTGATAAACCACTGCTTCCCATAAAATCACATCTGCTGCATTAAGTATGCTTCCATAACTCATGGATAACAAGCCTGCCACAGAGTTGGGCTTTGGGTCCACCCCCCCCACCACCCAACTGAGGACTCTTACGTTCACTTGGCCTAAACCTACACCTTCTTTGCCTTATTGTGGCTGCTGACGCACTTCCAACTGTCTGCTACATCAGTGACATTCTTAGGATTTCTTTAAACCTAAAGCAGCAGGCCAGAGATCTCTTCAGTATTTCATTTAGGTCTCATCCATTTAGGTGCAAATTATCCAAACCTACCAATTCCTAAACATGTATTCAAAATAAATGATATGTAAGACTACATTTATTCAAACTAAACAATATTTAAGACATTTACAATACTGTCCCAAGTTACAAATGGACTGGGAAAGTATTTCTTCACCTTCCCAAGTTGCAAGAACATCAGCCACCCTTTCCTTCCTAACACAGACCCGTAACATCCTATCAACACTTCTGAGTCCCCGATCGTTCCTACCTATTTTACCTTTCTTCAGTGTTACCAGGGTTTCTTCTGTTCCTAATCCACAAAAAAATTGGTTCGTATCTCTGCCAGTCACAGATATTTGCTGACTGTCTTTGTCTATTTACTTTCTAAAGTTTAAATTTACAAACTAGACAATGTCTGCCTTTCCGGATTTTCCAATTTCTAGTTCCTGTCACCACTTCTCCTCAGGCAGAACAGGCTTTAACTTTAAAGACAGCTTTCCCCCCTTTTAAGTCATGTTTTAGAGGAGACACTGTGGCACTCAAATACCTTGCCCTCCCCTCCTCCTACTTTTTTTTTTTAATGTATATTTTTGTGTATTGGATTGTTTTGTCAAAATTTTTCTTCAGAGATCAATTTGCATAAAATTTTTTCAGCTTCTAAGACACAGGCTTCTGAATTCCTTTGTATGTATGTTAAACTACTACAAATCTCCATTTGTCTACAGTTAATTAAATCAGCATTCATCCCAAAGTGGCCTCTGACCTTCTCTTGCAGAATTCACCTTACCTCATGGTTCAAAACAGTGCTCCCTCATGTTGTGTCATTGCAGTTCACTGTACAATGCACAGTCAAGCCAATAGCACCTTACGCTATAAACCAGATCACTAAAACAGACCCCTTCTCATTGTTTTTACCTCAGTTCATATAACTAATTTGAATTATGCCATTACTATAAAACAATTACAATAGCACAGCTGAGGAGGACAAAGTATTTCTAAGTGGGAATAAGTCTACAAAGCCCCAACCTCACAATTTGTGATGTTTGTCTCTACAAAATTTTAAATTCTTTTTGCTAACAAAAGCTGAAAATCAGTCTACCTACAGCTGTGCCAAAGACTATGAGATTAAAGATTTCCTACGTGGATTAAAAAAAATAAAATAAAATACCAACAAATCAAAAAAAATGGAGACCTGTCAATATTCAGAAAGTCTCCATTACAAAGCAATCCCAATGTAATCTCCTCTCCTCCTTCCTTCCCACAGGGCAGCACTTCAGTGAAGTTAACTGTCCGACCATATTCCTTCCACAATCCTTGACACTCCCAACTCAGCTGAAATACCTGAAGCAAGAAACATGGATATATCACCACATACCCAGTACAAAGCTAGACTGTACCTGTACTAGATTAATCTCTACCCTGGGAGCACAGACACAGCAACACCAAAGCGAACAGAGCCAACTCCATCTGTAGGTTAAAAACAAAGCAAACAAGCAAAGGAAACCCTACTCACAACATTTGAACCAAGACCAGCACATTCCTGATGCTGCCATGTGTCTTTAATTAGCCCAGAATCCTAAAGTACCTCTAATCATGCTGAAGTAATTTTGTAGGTTTGGCGATTGAAAAATTTTGCAAAAATAAACTGAACTGAGAAAAAAACAGCTAGAAGGGATTTCCTAGGTCACTGATTCAATACCGCTGTTTACCTCTCTCTTTCCTACATCAAGTTCCACCTGAAAAGCAGTTATTTTCTTCCGTCTCATTCTCTGATAAAGGCTGTCCAGACCCTTCCTGCTCTAGGAACAACACAGCCAGGTGGCAAAACGGAGCTGCCGTGCTCAGCATGACGGGCACTTTGAGGGCAATCCAAGATTTGCTTTGCCGTTAGACTTTCTGCAATCCAGAGGTAACTGTGATTTATATTTTTTTCCTCCCATCACACTTTGACACACTGAGCTAAAAAGTAGTGTACATAACAGTGCCGCTAATCTTTGTAATCAGTAACCTTTGTAATCAGGTTTGGTCTCTGATTAAGTGGAAGAATGGAATATAAATTAGGAACATAATAACAGCTAATCTACTTTTTTCAAGTACCTAACACTTGTAAAAATACAGAGAGTAATCAGCAGACTTCTGTAAAATTTGAAGTGGTAAGGTATAATTCAGGGCAAAACAGTAACTCCTGCTGTAGTTCTTGCCTTTTAAACATGTCAAGAACTACAAGTTTCTTCCAACCCTCTCCAGAGCCTCCCCAAAACCTCCTGGCCCCCGAACAGGGCCAAGGGAGATCAGCCTTTCTGGGCTACTGATTGCCTCTGGGAGTGCCCCTCTTCCCCAGTCTGAATCCTTGCCACAAATGCGGCAGAAAGTACCTATCCCTCCCTACACCAGTGCTCCAGCACTGGATGCTGGATGGGGCCCCTCCCCACTCCTTCAAAGCACGGTGCTCACACCCTCTCACACAGTGTATTGAGCCCAGAAACAGAGAAGCAAGCTTTTTTGCCAATATCTCTTTGCCAAAAAGTGCTTGCAAATAACAGCCAGTATTTTTGAGTTAATCTCTATTACTGTTTTTTCACCCCCAAAAGAAGAAATTTAGGAAAGAAATTTCCTAAAAATCAAAGCCATTGTCTACATTTTTAAATTAATATCACTACAGTTGTACTAATTTGTTCTAGCTAAATTTCATTTTGATTCCTAACCATATTTTTCATCTCTGGTCCTTCTCCTCCATTTTTTACTTGTACTGTAGTTTAACAGCTCCAGTATCAACAGGATGTTGAATTTAGCGCACTCCTCTGAAACATGACCTAATGATAAAAGTTTCTCCTGAAAGAGAAATTGCTACTTTTGTTTTTTGATAGAAAATGTATTAAAAGCTTTAAAAAGATTTAAAACACAAGCAGTAACGCTGCTCACCACTGCTCTTTTAGCATTTATGAGAACTTCTTGACAGAGCAGCATGGATTATACCAAGTAGTCACCAGAAGCACAGGGGCTGCACTTGCTGTTATAAACAGCTCCTAATAGTCTGAGATTCTCCAGTATGGATAAATCTCTACCACGGGCAAAAACAACCATGGTGCTCCAATGTGCTCTTATGCATCAGAAAAGCAGTTAACAAAAAGACATAGAATAAAAAACAATTATAATACTCTAAAAAAGTTAGAATAACAACTCTAATGGTTGTGAATTCGATAAATTAGGAGAGAAATTTCTGTAGAATAATCACAGTTACAAATGAACAGAGCAGAAACTTTACAATAGGAAAGCTCAGCTAAAATAATGTCTCTACTGAACTTACATTTATGAGCCTTCAGTCCTTCAAACGACACTGGTCCATACTCATAGTACTCATACTCCCAAGTGTAATCGGCATTAGACAAGGCCTGTTGGGAGGTTCTGTTAGAAACCAACCTTGGGGCAGACATCTTGAACCAGAATAAATATATACCTGCGGATACAAAATGCATTAATAGCAAATACAAGCACACCTTTTGATTTTGCACAGACTCCTTTCCTATTTATGGGATTCACTCTTCTTCATCTTTCCAAGGAAGAGCCACTCACTCTGTTACAGAGGCTCTCTCTCTCACCTGTTCCTTTAAAAAATAGTATCACTGCCCCATCAGATAAGGCATCACATCTCTTTCCACTCCTTCATCAGTCCTTGCTAGTCAACCACCAGCCAACATCAAGTTTCTCTTCAATGGAAAGAGAGAATCTATGTTCGTCTCCACAGAGATGCCTGTCAATGAATGAACTATCAAAACCAGGGTCCTCAGACAGAATATAGCTTTTATAGCTGGAAAACAAACAAACAAACAAAAACAGTAAATACCAAAGATTACCAGCCTCAGAATCCAGCAGCTTAGGATGGATATTTGGATGAAAATCAAGGTGGAAAACTGGCTGGACAGGCACAAAGGCTCATGATCAGTCATACAAAGTCCAGCTAGCAGCTAATAACTAGTGGTGTCCCTCAGGAACTGACACTGGGGCCAACACTGTTTAGCATCTTTCTTAAAGACGTGGGCAATGAGATGGAGTGCACTCGCAGCAAGTTCACGGATGATGGGGTGAACAGTCAACAAGCTGCCGGGCAGGCCGCTATTCGGAGGGACCTGAACAAGCTGAAGAAATGGGCTCACGGGAGCCTCATGAGGATCACCAAGGCAAACGTGAAGTCCTGCATCTGGAAGGGAATAACCGCATGCAGCAGTACAGGCTTGGGGGCAACGGGCTGGGGGGCAGCTCTGCAGAAAAGGACCTTGTGACAAAGAAGGCCAATCGTATATCAGGCTGTGTTAGCAAGAGTGCAGCCAGCTGGTCAAGAGAAGTGTTTCTTTCCCTCTATTCAGCACCGGTGAGACTGCATCTGGAGTACGTGTCCAATTTTGGACTCCCCAATACCAGAAAGATACATGTTGGAACAAGTCCAGCGGAGGCCCACCAAGATGGTCAGGGGGTTGAAGCACAGGATACATGAGAGGCTGAAGGAGCTGAGTTTCTTCACCCTGGAGAACAGAAGGTTCAGGGAAGACCTTACTATGTCTACAGCTGCAACTACAGTCAGCGGGTGTAGAGAAGATGGAGCCAGACTCTTCTCAGAGGGACACAGTAACAGGACAAGAAGCAACAGGAACAAGTTATAACACAGGAAATTTCAATGAGATGATGATTTTTTTTTTTCCACTGTAAGAGTGGTCAAGCACTAGAATAGGCTACAAAATCTCCATTCTTGGATATGCTCAAAAGTCAACTGGACAAGGTCCTGAGCAGCCTGATTTAATTGGACTTGCTTTGAGCAGGAGGTTGGACCAGATGACTGCCAAAAGTCCCTTCCAATCTAAATTATTCTGTGATAAGAAGTTTCAATATGCTTCTACAGAAGGAAAATAAAACAGAAGTCATTTTCCCCACAGATTAAAAACAAGAAAAGCAATGCAACATGAAGCATCATTAAAATTAGCTTGACAGATATTTCTGTCTACCACAACACTGTGTCAGGGAGTTGAACTTTGCAGAGTAATTTTCAGAATATTAGACAATTCTACAAACAACAAAAGAATCTCTGCACAAACATCTGCTGCAGCAGCTGGAATCAGAACATCTAACTTGCAACGCATGACAAAATAGCATTCCCTAAGAAACTGCACAAGGCTTTTCTAAAAGTAAATTGAGCTTTGGGTAATTTTGCATTCAACTAAAACCCAGCAGGTTGAAGACTTCATGCAGTTCATAAAACTACTGCAATTAGTTATTCTGGGGACAATGAAACTTCTCAGCACACAAAGTCAAAGACAAATAAAGCTTCTTGAACAGAAGGGCCCTAAACAGCCATTTCACTCAGGAAGGACTGAAGTTTTAGCTAAGAATAATTAGATTTATTAAGGCTGTGCAAGTACAGTACATTGTTCAAGTGCTAGGAAGGCAATGCATAAAGAACAGGAATCAAGCACAAAGCGAGGAATACAAATTCACCTGGGGAGTATGAACAGTCTTTCAAATTCATAAACAAGTTCTTACCAGCTGTGTGCTCCTTCTGCAACTATTTTACCATATTGAAGTACACCTGAAAAAGTAAACTTCATACTCACCAAAACTTGAAAAGTGATACATCCTTTAAAATTACAAACAAGTCTCTTTTTATAACTCAAACTAGCAAATTGTCAGGATCTGCAACTCGCCAACAGTTAAAAAAAAAAAAAAAAAAAGCCAACCCCCTTTTGCTTCAGTCTTTGAGAAGCCTAAAGGCAAGGTAGAATAAGGTGCTTCACATCACCCCCACTCTCATCCTTCAGCTGCTCAGAAAGCTCCCAGCTGGACTAACTAGCATGAAGCATGAAAGGGGAGAAGATAAGATAGCTTTGGGGCTGTAATGGACAATCCAGTTCATGGCTGAGGATGTTTCCAATTCTCTACTTCCAACTGTTAAGGAAAACGATAGAAAAAGGTAAGTAATTTTAAGCACTTGCGTTAACAGTAAAGTTCCTCCTTGGCTTTTTCAGTGATTCAGAAAATTTTTGTTTCCTTTTTTCCTGGAATAAGGGAGAGAATTTCTAATTAAGAGTTTTTCTTGTTTTTAATCTGCCAAGGTAACTGCTGCCTCCTGGGAGAAACAAATGGCACAGAGAAAAGAAAGATTCTTGTCCTAGTTTTCTCAGCTCAGGAGCTCTGTCACTTGTCTTTTACAAAATTATGTGTTTAATTTTTGTGACTGAGCCCTCAGAGACCACATGGTACTGTATGGGGTTCCCAGCATCTCTTTCCCCTTCTCCTCAATGTTGTCTTGATAATTTGTTTTCTATCAAACTTAATTAGCACATTCTTCTTTCAGGGGCTGCTTTTCTCTTTTATAGCCTTCTAGATGAATCTTCTATTTAAACATTCTTATAGGGCTTCACCCAGTGTTCATTGTCACTTCCTTTTAATATTATAAGAAAAGTTGAACAGGAATCTGCAGGTGGAAAAATTCAGAATGTATATGAAAAAACATAAAAATGTTCCTTCTTCCACCTCATACATGAGCAGATGCTATTAATTTGGCCACAGGCAGATTCTCTCCCAGTCTTGTCACTAGTATCCATTTATGATCTGTGGGGAACAAAACAGTTACTTCTAAGACACAAAGAATCTGTCCTATTTTACCCTTCGGTTAGGACTAGAAGCAACAATGCTGCACCATTGAATCCGAGCATTTCTAGACTGCAGAAGATTCAATTCAGTTGTAGATAAGCCACTATCAGAGGGAGAGGTGCTGAAGGAAACCTGGGTCTCCAGCTCCCAGGCTAACCTGTGCCTCAGGCTTTATGCAATATTTAAGATATGTCTCTAAATGATCCAGCAGAGCTAAGCATAAGCATGGTCCTATCCTAGTTCTCACCTCATTTGTAAGCCTTGTCTGTCCAAAATGACTCTAAAATCTCAACCTGAAACAACAAGCCTTTATACTACTTTAAAAGCCAGCCTAATATAATAGAACAAGCAGCAGAGTGAAAGTAGTGAATGCAGAGACCTTGCATCTCTCCAGGAAGAACAAAGCAAGGGTGAGCTGGCACACTGGCTGGCCAGCAGCCTGTCCCTGTGCATCCACCAGACTGCAGCAGGTCAGGGAGGGACTCCAAGTATCAGCTAAGAGCTGCTGGGCAGGAATTCTCCCAGGGGACACAGTCAAGTGCTCTTTCTGCAGTGACTGGATAGCAGTGATTCATCACACAGCTCTGAGGCACAACAGGGAGCTGCTCTAATTGGCCTTGTTGGGTGTTTTTTGGAGGGGATGGGGATTGTTTGTTTAAGGCAAACATGAAAGCCTCTCTGCTGACTTTGATGTGTATGGATGCAGACAGCCCTTCCTCACTCTGGCTCATTTCTTTCAAGAGCAAGTAAGTGAGCAATGAAAAGCTTCACTTTGATCATTCAAGAAAACCCAAAGCAGGGCTGTACTCAGTGCTGCAAACCAGGGGATTGAGGAAGGTTAGCCTCCTGTTAACTAAAAGGGGCAGGTGCTCATGGCCTTCTTCTGGAACACTGGCTTGGTCTCTCTGCAGACTATAGGATGTCGATGGATACCCAGATACTCACAGTGGAGACATGACTGCAACTACTGGAGTGACAGCAAAGCCACCTCTACTCTAGTTGGTTACTATCAGTTACAGGCAACAGCCCTTGTGTGACAGTGTAGGGTTCATGTCAAAGTCCATCAATAACTTGTTTATAACCTGCGTGAAAGTTTGTAAGGTCACAGCTTGTCTGCTAGTGGTATCTGAGCAAGCTAATTTGACTCTGCCTGGCTATATTTGCACAAAAGCCACATCTCTGACCTGCAGCACTGGAGCATCAAACACTGCTACAGTTGGACTACTTGCACCACTCTGGATATCATCAGCATGTCGGGAAAATGCTCACTACCACTTACCTTCCAAGCTGACTGACACTGGGTCACTCTAAGAGCAAAATTGGACACACACCATAGCTGGTGCACAACTTCATGGTTCACACTGCCACTGTGACCACAATAGCAAATCTTGTTTTGTGTCCATCTGGAACTAGCCTTGCACGTAACCAGCGATGACCACCTCTGGACCTGACCTGCACATGCAAGAACAAATCCATGTGGACTGGTCAATGTATTGTTTGTTTCTGGAGCAACAGAAACTACCAATATGGTAGACGCAAGTAATGTGTTAAATTTTAAAATGAAAAGGTACATTTGTTTTCCACGTACTCCCATTCTGCTTATTGCCAGTGAGTCTGAGCACTTAACAGACTTCACAGAACAAACAAACTGCTGGCCCCTTGCAAACCACAAAGCCCCCAAAGCCAGGCAGAAACATCAAGGATCAATATTTCAAAGAGCAAAAAGTTCTGGCATGAGAAAGCTTAGCAGTGCAGTCTGATGCATCAGCTCCATTGGGCAGGCAGTACAAACAACCCAGGAGTTGCTGGCAACAAGAAGTTAACAAATCAGGCTGTTCCTCCGAGTACCCATGCCAGCAACAATATTCTGTATGGTGGTGGGGTAGGGAAACAGCCACCACCACCACCACTGCATTCCTTTTACTCCATCCCAAGGACTATGAAGTGAGGTTAGAAGGAAAGAAATCAGGGAGGAAAGCAAGCACAATTTGTACTTCATGAGCTGAAAGGTAATGCCGTCCCCATCTATCTACAATCRTACCACATGGCTATGGCTTCAACAAGCTGTGCCACTCCCAAACACTGATGAGAAAGGAATCTGCAGGAAATACTCAGCTAGGTAGTCCTTGCTTCTTGCTAATTCTCCAGATCCTAGATGTGCTGGATTTGAGAGCAAATTTTTGGTCTTTTCAAGGGAACACACAATCTTCTCTCCTGCAATAAAAGAGAAAAAAGCAAGCAACACAAAACAAGTGAAATTTATCACGCAACACAGCAAGATAATTGGAAACTGACTGTACATCTAAAAATCAGTCATGCATGCTAACTTGAGTGCACAAAACCTGGGACTTTTCTTGGAGAGAGAAGAGAGTACCAACGTTAACAGCTCACTAACAGCATCATCTGCATATGCTATTGCACTAAAACAGCAAGAATGATGTTGGATTCATCACAGAAGACCTTTATAACAATGGTAAGGAAAAATGCTGTTTTAGTCACTGCTTATTCTAGCAACTAAAGACAAGAAATGATAAAGATACGTACAACTATGCCTGATACTACTGTGTTATACATCACATAGCATATATTTTATTACCCCTGCAACTGTCTGATTAAACTAGACTCCAACAACAAACAGCTCATACACCATGTGTATAAATTCTCATGCAAATGGCTTATTTTCTGTGTACCATCACTTACTGTTTTGTGCTGCTTTGCTGCTGTGTAAAGGGAGGTAATACATAGCATTACATACAATTTTCAGGCTAATTATCTAGCTACTGTTTGTACTTAGTTTAAAAGCAATGACTCCAAAGTAAAATGCAACAAATAAAAAGTCAAAAACTGCTTAGTTTGCCAAGCAAGGGGTAGTGATGATATATATAAACACTAGTACCTGTTTAGCAGTTCAGCTCATAGGGGCTATCCAGCGGTTATGCAGAAACTAATATGAAATCATGTTGTACTATGAGTTCACTTCCTGTGGACAGCTATACGGATTTGAAAAGCCACAATCTGAGTAGCCACGGTATTGGCAGAGAAAAATGCTGATTTATACCTCCCTGTGACTTCACATGAGCAATGCATTCCTTATGCTCTCAAAAGTTTCAATCTTGCACTGATAATAAAGGGAAAGCCCTCATGGGAAGTTCAGTTCCCAGTTAGCATAAAGGTACTGGGGCTTGCTCCCAGAACACATTGAAGTACATAGCTTAGTATAACTCCAGAACTAAAGACCTTAAAAATTACAGCCAGGCATACTGTCTTATCTACAAATAATTAAGAAATATTAGCAATAATTCCATTTATTTCCTGCAGCTAGGACAGAATTACACAATCAACTTATCCTCAGACTCCATTGCATAAAGCTGAGTTTCAGCTGAGCTCAGAAAACATTTCATTTTGACTTTCAGGATGGCAAACTCTGACATACTGCAAGCATTTACACTTCCACCCAAATATATCTCTACAAGATTGTCCAGAGACACTGGACACTTAAGTTGTTCAAGCATGACAGTTGTTATAGTCATAGTAGAAAACAAGACTAAACTTATTTTTCAGAAAAATCTATTTTTCTGCAGACAAAGCAAATACATAAAACTACATCTGAGCGACAGCTTCTAATTTCAGAGCAGTTTTTAAAGAGAGAAGATTATCCTTTTAAAAATCATTTCCCAGATGCGCCACAGCATTTTACTGTTGCTAAACCACTTCTGGAGGCCTGTATGCTGGCAAACACAGCAAGGCTGCAGTCAAAAGGCTGCTTCGGGTACAGCTGAGCCCATCTTCCCCTTCCCACTAGAAGTCACCTTCCTCTCAGATGTGCATGCGTGGCAGCGTCATCACCCCAGTTCATTCAAGTTCATGTTATATTACCATATTCCACACTTTCCAATAGAAAGGCTAGCCTTTCCCTCAGTTGTTTGTAATACTGCCCCATTTTAGCCTTTCACGCTAAATAGGAATATGACTCTGGTTGATATATTACAGAAAAGCCTCAAGTGAGAGGGCAGAAAGAGTGCAGCCAAAAAGCAGATACATTATTTCCCTGAATCTTCAAAACTGAAAATTGGCATAGTGGCTTGGTAAAGTGGCCTTCATTTTTATTTCATGTTTCTTTTATCAAATCTATTTCCACAGAAAGCTCAGCGATGAAATGGAGATGTTTCGGATTCCCTGCTAAGCTTGAAGTCTATCAATCCAATGTCCTATTCTGAACAGGAAGAAAGAAAAGCTTCCGCCATGTTAGAGAATATCGGACTGAAGCTGTCTAGAATTAATTGCTTAGCATAACTTGCTTAGCATTAGTAGCTAAATTTGCTGAAGCCTTAGGCCTCAGGCTGTGAACTTTTACTTAGATAAGTAAAAGGGGGCCCCAGAGCCGGGTCAAGCTGGAGAGATAAAGAAGTTGCACGGACAGCAGGAGTAGCCAACCTTGAAGATAAGAAAAGCAGCAGCCTGCCTAGAGACAATGAAGGGGCCCAAGGAAGAAGGGGAAGACCCCAGACCTAACTATTACTATTGGTCCAAATTATCGCTTAAGGGGTGGGGAAGTTAGATTGTAAGGGTATAATTGCCCAGGGATTTCTTTGTTTGGGGTCCCTCTTCGGAGGCACCCAGCTCGAGCTGTAATTACCGCACGTGTATCATTAAATTTTATTTCTCTTCCATCTGACTTTGAACTTCTGCCTCAGCAGGAATCTAGGGTCAGGCCCCGTTATGGAGGCCGGCAAGCCTGATTTTCCATAACACCCCACTCCGTATTCTTACTGACCAACCCATCTCAGGTTGGTCACTGATGGAACTGGAATGGTTCCATCATAAGATGAGCTACCCCTAAGGGTTGATTTTAAAATACCCTAGATATATGTTACCACATAAGAAGCTAGTAGTAGGGATGAAATGAACATTGCAAGTTTTATAACTAAAAGATTACATAAATTTAATAGGAAAAAACCGCTTTGTGAAGAGAATTTCTGTTAATACATGTACAAGGTTACCAGAATACAGCTTTACTCAAATCAACTAGTCTGCAAATCATAAAGAAACACTGAAAAGTTAATGCTGAGAGGAGCCAATAGAACAACTGAATCCAAGAACACAGGTCCCAGGGAGTATTTCAGATAACCACATCTAAACTGACCATTTATAACAAGGCCAAGGTTTAAAGAAGCCACTACTTTTGTGTGATTGCTTCTGGAAACTCAGTGCTGATTAATAGCTGAAAGGACCAGGGCTCCCTTCGTGTTAGTGACCTGGGCCTGAACATGCTCTAGGTCGCGCAGCAGAGGTGGTGCCACACAAGCCACCCTTACCAAATCTGCATCGCACCCTGCCGCAATTCGCTGTTCCCCATGTTTAAAGGCAGTGCAGCTGTTCATCGAGTTGCACAGTCAAGAAAAGTGATGACTGTGTTCAAGCCTCATTTCATAGCTCTTTTTTGGCTTTGCATCAATAAAAAAACCAAAGCTCTGAGGCTGAAAGGCAGAATTGAAACTGAGTAGGTGTTTCTCCCTCTCATCACAAAACCAGACTAATCTTCACATGACATCCACCTGGTTTGAAACACAGGCCATAGCACATCTCTTGTAGCACCTCTTGACTTCTCAATGAGATTCTGACCACAGAAACAGTTTTGCTCCTACTTATTCTGAAGCCAGTAGAAGATGAGCTAACAGAGGTATATATATTAAAAAAAAAAAGCATATGTATACATAAATGATCTGTTCGGATTTCCATTTGTGGTTGGATATCTCACAGCCATGGTTTGAGTGTGTTCAAGGTGGAAAAATCCATAGTTTAAGCTCTTATCCACACAGGATCTGTAAAGCCAGTCTCTCCTGATGCTAAGTAATGCTTGAACTTCTCAATTTTAAGTCAGTTATGCGTTACACTTCCTCAGCATGCAAAAAAAAGTCAAAAATACAGCTTTTCTCAAAAACTTCTAAGCTTGATCATTAAACATTTTCCGAACTTTTACAGTTAGTGTACAATATGATGCAGAAATTTTGCCTTAATCAGCTCAGTAGAGATTTCAAATAGCCACTGAAATGAAGCTGTTTAATAAAAGGTAAATTAGTTTGGGATTTTTCCAAACCAGAACTGTCAGGGTAATTAATCTGTGTTTTCCTGTCTTTAGATCTAATTCTTCCCTCTAGTGCTGCCGAAAAGGCAAACAATTTATTGCAGTAGCTCAAATACAAATTTTGAGTAAACTGTACTGCAGTATACCACTCACAAGCACACATCTGAATTCTCTCATGTCTCTGTACTACGCCAGGCTTCAAACAAGTAACTTGAGGAAACAGCAATAACAGCAGTACTTTCAATCCACTCCCACCCCAAGGCACATTGAAGCGAGAATGCAGAATACAGCCTTCATTTATTTGTACTAAAATTTTGGTGGTAACAGCTCATACTGTTGGTTCACAGACTCGAAATCTGATTTAAATTGTTGGCCAAGCTGCAAGAATATGATCTGTGCTTCACCTTAAAACATCTTCTACCACAAAGTCCACACAGGTAAATGGTAAAAGAACAGGCAGAGTAGTAAACCATTTTACCCAACTCCTGACATTATGGGATGTTTTTGTGAAGGAGAATTTCTCTTGCAAAAGCTTGATTTTATACATGTTTTTTGCTCATGATCAGCATACCCAGAACATCCCACTACTTCAGGCAAAAACGGAGCCAGACTGTCAATGGAGAGTCACCATTCCCTTGGCATCTTTCCAAGCATTTACTCCTGTGGTGAAAATTTATTCTTGACTCTCTGATTAGGAATCCGAACAGAAAAATCACAGACATGAAAAACGAGCAGTGTTTGAGGCAATTACATGATTACCTCAGAGAAGAAACCAAAACAGCTATTTATTTCCACAGCAGTTAGGCCAACCTGCATCTCCCCATATATAGTCTCTAAGGAGCTCAAAGGAGAGTAATGGATGGAAACAGAGGGAACGGTGAGCCAAAACAGAGCAGGAGACTGAGAAACACAACTGGAAAGAAGAGAGCCTTAAAGCACCAGACAAACTCTGACCGGCCTTGCTGAGGCAGTCTGAGGCAGTTTTCCTACTGCTGTCCCATTCCTCTAACAGGTACGTCTGTCTGTACACAACCGAAGTAGCAAACTCATAGCGTTGCCTACACCGGCTGTCAAGTTAAACACTGAGCAAGTGGATAGGTCAGGGTGGGAAAGGCACAGTTGAAGGAACAGACACAGTCTGGAGGAAAGCTTTGCCAGCCTGGTCACCAAGGTGGTCATCTCCAGTGGTCACTGGGGTGGTCAACTCCAACAGAAAGATGGGCAGACAGCTCAGGGCAAGGACCTACTCTACAGTGCCATACAAAAGAAGCCAGACACTGCTCACCAGCAGCCCGAGCACAGAGGAGAGAGATTGTTAATGTGGAGAGAGAAAAATAAGAAGTATGGGAGTCAACAAAGGACTACAGAAGAGCACATGGGGAAAAGAGAAACCAGCAAGACCAGGAAGAGGCAAGCTAATGTAAGGTTGCAGGGGGAAAGCCCTTCTTCCCCTCAGTCAGAAAACATGAAGAGAGATTTCCTCTGAAAAAAAAGTTACTCCACATTTTCCACAAACGTTTTAGTTTATATACTTAGCAGTCATTCAAATGTTCAGCAATCAGACCTGAAAAAAAAATATGATAGGGGGGTAAAAACAATTTTAGAGCTTTCTTCGCAGATTACCTGTTTTCCAGAGCCGCTTGTTTTGCTTTTGGACACGTGGATTTAGTAACATCAGAAGGAATCACCCAGTTACAAATTCAGAAACACGACGTGCCTTCCCGTAGGTAACGACTCCCAGAACACAGACAAACTCTGCAATTTAAAGCCTTATTTAAAAAAAAAAAAAAAAA
>NW_020447639.1:24652-55870 GCF_003343035.1 Apteryx rowi
CCCGGCGCCAGCGGGCGGGGAGGGGGGCCCCCGCCGGCGAAGCCCTGTCCCTCCTCGCCCGGGGTGAGCCGCGGCGTCCTGGCGTCGAGGGGAGGAGGGAGCGGTGCTGCTCGTGCTAAGCAGAGTGCCGTTGGGGCGCCAACGATTACCCCGCGAGCCGTTTGCCTCAGCCGCACGCGAGCGGAGCCGGGGGGGGGGGGAATGTCCTAGGCCCTATGGAGGAGAATCTGGCTCTGCCTTCTTTACTCTCCCATCAGATAGTTACTCAGTGGTAAGATCACCCCCGGACTGCTCAGCCTCTCCTTGTATGTCAGATGCTCCAATCCCTTCATCAGCTTCATGGCTCTTCATCATCTTCATGGCAATCAAGGGGTGTAATAAATGACATTAAAAAAAAAGTGAATTAAATCCAGTACTAGGCAACAATAAGTCTTTGAACTTTGTCTCACACATGTATCCAACACAGCCCTTGGCCTGCTGTAATATCCCCCCTCAACCATTACAGGGAGTCCTTGCTAGTGCTCTGGCACTTGCTCTTTAGCATCAGTCTTCTCGCTGCATATTTTTTATCCATTTTTTCTTCTTGGACTTGAATGCAGGTCACATGCAAGGCAAGGCATGAATGCAAGCACTATTTTTCATCTCCTATTTCCTTCCTCAAGACAGGACTGTGACCTCAGGCAGTGCTGTTTCTCTCCAGCAGCAGTCATGAAAGCTATGGATCATATAACCTTCATATCAAAAATAGAAAAACTAAAGTTTATTAATCATCGTGATGAGAAAAGCAAATAAGCTTATTGAAAAGTCTGGAACCTCCTTTCTTCTACTAATTTCTCTGCTGGTGAAAAGGCAGAATGACTCAGGCTTTTTGTTCATGTTAGCCTTAAAAATGATTTATCATTCAAATTCCCTCTAAAACGGGAAGCTTCATATAGTCACTACCACACTTGCAACACATCTCCTGTGCTTTGTCTTTTAAGGAAAGATTTTACAGCTGCTTTTTATGACAAATGCAGCGGGAGCCAAACAAAAACAAACCAGGCTTCGACAAGTGAAACAGTTGTAGCATTTTCTCTAGGTGCTTAATCTAGTTAGTTTCTAACACTTATTAGTGAAAATGTAGAATTGATAATCATTCAGTAATAGCAACATGGTTGAGATGGCAAAGGAAGGAAAGTAGCCTTCTTTCCTAATGAGAAGGGGAACTCCACAGGTGCACAAACTCCAAGTGTAGTTAAGGGTGTTGCAGTATCTTTTTTCATTCCTCCTGTCATTTCATTTTCTGTCTCTTCACACACATTCTTAAGGTCTCTTCTTCCTCACAGAGCCAGCAGTGGAAATTTTTAAAAAGCAAAGTAATTCAGCTGCAGAAAGAGAAGAGGCAATGCACTGCACTCACAGTGCAGCTGACCAGAGTGAGGATTGAACTTTATCTGCAGCAGCTGCCCTCTTACAGCTCAGCAGCTGGGGCTTCAGTCCAGGGTTTAGTGACACACACTAGAGACTGCATTTACAATTAAAGCACAGATTCCACAAAAATTAATTCTACCAGTCCTTCACACTTGCCAAATCTTTAGATTCATGTGTAGATGGTAGCAGCCTGGAATTTAGCAGTCATCTAAAAAGCAGTAGCAAAGGGAAAAAAAAAAAAAACAACAAAAAAAACCCACTTCACTGTAGCTTAGTTAGAATTGACAAAAAGAAAGCAATCTTGAAAAGGAACATTATTATAGTCAGAGCTAAGAGCCTTGCAGCTCTCCCAGATCTTCAGTTGGTTTAAATGAAAGGCAGAGGGACTTTTCTGTGCCACTTATGACAGCTAGGACTACATTTACAAGAACAGAAGTTTTTGGTTGCATTTGTATGTTAGTAAAAATGTTATCACAAAACTGAAACTTCATCATACTTACCATTTTTCTGCACCATACTCTCAAAAAACTTCTAAAGATTGCAGATCTATGAAAAGGCTGTCCTAATGAGCTTACCGGTGCTTTTTATAGCCAAATAGACTTACAAATTCAGAGTTCAAAATTGTCAAAAATTGATTTCAATTTTATCTCCAACTATGTCAAGTTCCATTATCTGTCATATTTTGAAAAAAAATAGTATTATAGTAGAAAACATATTTTACGCACCTTAAAACATGAAACTAAATATTTATATTAAATCCAAAACCAAAACATCCATGAATGGAGAATGAAGTTTAAGAGAACCCATCCATGCAGGTTTGATTTCAGTCAGGTTAGTACACATTAGATGCAAATCCACAGATATACATAGCACAGCAATAAAAAGTGACTGAGTAATGAGCTATGTTCACATCTTGTAGCTGTTTGTATTTTCCATTTTAGACAATTAATATTAAGTTGAGATTACAGAAAACTATTAGGAAACTCCATACAGTGCAAGTGGAATAGCTTTCTGAGGGACACTCCTTGGCCACAGCAGCACTTGCAGACTCTACCTTCTTCCATTTTAGCTTCATTCAGTGCTCACTGATGTTCACTGTTGAAAAATGCTCTCATTTCCAGTTTGAGTTTGTTCAACTTCCCTGTGTAAGCTCAGGGTACTTTCTTTCTTTGTTAGGGAGCAAGTTGTCTCCTGGTATATTCTTATAATATTGGTTTAATTATAATTAATGGTCTTTGGATAAGGTACGTAGACTTGAACACTACACACCTCAGAGTGTTTTCCTTTTGGTAACCCCTTCCAATTTTTCAATAAAGGTAGATGAGAACTGTATGCATTATTCCAGCATCAGCCACACAGGAGGGAAAAAAATTATTTCTGTACTGATCCTAAGTATTTGGGTTTTTTAAGTAGGACAGAGCTAATATAGCTCTTTGATAACATGCACAGTTTTGTCCTTTAAAGCTTACTTAGAATCACAAATTTCTAGCATGCACTCCTTTTTCTTTGTGTGACCTTCATTTGATGTTCCTTTCTCTACAATCTGAATGTTCTAAAGTACCTTTTAATAATTAAAAAAATCAAGTAATATCATGCCTATTCCAGCTTGCCACTGATAGCTGTTTAGAATTTGAGTCAGCTCTCTGACTGCACCTGACATGTGCTTATTTGGCATTTTAATCTGACAAGCAGATATTACATGCAACTTTCAGTTATTTTTATCAGTTATTTTTATGAACCAAACTTGTAATCTAATTTAAAAATTGAATTATAATTGTTAGAGAATACCCTAAATTACCCAGAATATATATAGTCCATGTTTTAACTCTTTTTCAGATGGATCGCGTGCCAGTCTTTCTACTATTTTGCACAAGTGTGGCCAGCTACCTAGCCTGTTGCTATCCAGATCATCTCAACTACTCTTTTTGTTAACGTGTTAGCATAACATCATTCTTTCTGGATATTTTGATCACAGAATGAAATCTTTTCAGTCAGCATGTTTCACCCTAATTTATGGAGCATCCTTCCTTGCTCCCAGCACAGTTCCTGTTTCCAGGAGGAGTAAGGGAAAAAAAACTCAAAATATTTCCAGTTCATTCCTATATTCAAAGTGGGGAAGGGACGAAAAGACTTCATTCCAATAAATTCCATGTACTTTTTTTAAAATATCATGTTGGATACGAAGCAGCTTTATTCCAGCAAAACTATTCATGAGTCACAGGCATTATATCCTAGTTTTTTCTTACAGATTATGATACAGTCATACTTTAGCAAAATAATATGCAGTGCCTGCAGAGCACAGCATCACTAAGTAACAACACAGAAATGTGCTGTCACTGAAATTTGATAAGCTACAGCATGTATTTTAAAGCTTATCAGAAAGCCATGTTCACTCTCTGTTTTTGGTATGCCAGGGCAACTGGGAGAAAGCAAAGGTATGAGTAACTGCCCTAGGCAACAGCTCTTCCAGGTTAGGTATACTTTATTTTGCAGAGTTACAAATAGATAAATATATAATTTATTTTTACAGCACTAATTCTGCTGTACTGTGCAGAGGAGCAGTTCTGCAGTGCAATCTGAGGCAGCTGCATCTTTCTAGGAACTCTATCAAAAAGGAATCGGGGACCTTAAGTTCGGTTCTGCCTTCAGACTTCAGCTCAGACTCACAAATACTCACAGACCCTACCACTGAAATTCAAGCGTCCCTGAAGTTGTCTGTAAGGAACTGACTGCTCTGAAGCTGGAGGAGAGGAAGTCTTTCCACTAGAAGTATCCCCAAATTTCCTAGCAAGGGCAGCTCTTTTTACCAGCTGGGCTCTTCTGTTCTCTTTTTACAGATCCATCTTCCTCACCTTTGATGGAAAGACATGCCTGGCATATTAATATTGGCATGCCTTGCAGATATTTAACACAAAAGTTTAGATCATCATAGACTTTACTTCACCTACCTCCACATTCAGTTCATATTCTCCCTGTTGCAGCTAAAGTCACAATCCAAGCAGGCCTGAGCACTATGCCTTCTCTCCTAACAGGATAAATGGTAATGCGCTCAGACAGATGGACCATTGCAAAGACAGGACATGAAAATACTTCTGTATTCCCTTAGACATAAGAGTGGACCTTATTCATACCTTGGTCCTATACAAGGGCTGTCACCTCATGCTCACCTTTTACTCAGAGCAGGTTGTGAAGCTTCAGTTTAGCCTAGAATTTGTAGCAAGTATTTCCCTTAGTAGAGGGGGGCACATAACCTACAGCAGGTATCACTCTTTTCCAGAAGTGTGTTTGCTTTTAGGAGAAGATTCACAATACCTTGTCCACTGCTGTAAAGAGGATCTTTATCAACCAAGGCTACACCTCTTGAGAAATAGCATCATTGCATCACCACACAATTCACCATACAAAAGTACTACAAAACTTTCTGTGAGGCACCATTAGCTGCAAGAGGCAATTTCTTTTATTGGATAACTTGATAGAACAGACAAGCTATCATGCAGCGAAACCCTTCTTGTGGTCTGAAATAGAAGCTACATCCTCCAAGCTAAGTACAAGCAAGTACAAGACTTTAACTTGATTTATGTTAATCTACTAAATGGTTTGAAAGAACCTGGGAAGTGGAGATGGATATGAGAAAGAGATAAGGCTGTAAGGCTTCACAAGAGAAATAGTTATTCTCTTGTAGATCTGTAAAGGGTAAACCAAGAGCAGGAAGAAGGAAAAACCAGTAGCATGCCACAAAACCAATCTTTCTTTTCAGTTGGTGGTGTTTAGTAGGCATCTCAGTTATGAACTGTGCTTGCCAGACTGATCTGGTTAAGCTATTTCCTTTGAGTGTCATGAGAGAGGTGAAAGGAGTACTTCTTTGTGTAAATGTTGACGGTATGACAGTAAGCAATGTTTGTCTGTACTGATTGAAAACTCAGCCTACTGCACAGTGGCAGTTTGGTTTCTTCATAATTCATAGACCAACTCACCTGTTTCCAGGAAAAGAGCAGCTAGCCAATATACTAGTACAGATGCACTAAGATGTGCTAATCACCTTACTGCCCTCCCTTCCTAGCCTTCAGATTTGCTCAACAGTTACAAAACACTTTTCATTTCAAACACTTTAATAGGTTAATCTCAATTAAATAAGACTCAGCAATTGTTCTCAACCTGCACTGAGCTTAAAGGTTGCCACTTCTATTTCAGATGAGGAGAAAGTCTTCTGTGCCTGAAAGCTTCTGTGTTTTTCTCCCTAACTTTATCAGTTGGCCTCTCAAAAATTTACCAGTCCCATACAATCTCAGCTATGCTTATATCCATAGACCATCATAGTTACAAAACGCTCCTTTACCTTTCAGCTGTCTAGTTCTCAGCTTCATGTTTCCTTGTATCACTGACACTATATAACTAATACCAACTTCTATTTTCTCTGAATAATATCAAAAGCTAGCAGTTCAGGGAGACCTGTGTACTGTTCTCTTTAAGGTTTATCCCCTGACCACAATAGGAGTCAGTTAACAAAGCAGTTAAAATCACTTTATCAGACAAACCCTTACTGAAGCTCAAGGGGGATCAGACAGTACAGGAGTTGGTAGAGCATTAGAATCAAATAGAAGAAACGTGTCTACAACAAACATATTGCTTGACTCACTACCTCTTGGTGATTTCTCTCCTAGTAAAATAACCTCTGTGACAGCTCCCTGCTATGTTTCTAATTGGACATATTAATATTAACATAAAAAAGGGAGTCCCGATTTCTTGCCATCATGAGGAGTTACCGAATTTGTTTGGCATGAATACAAGGATCATGAACTGAAGGAGATTAAACTGACAAGGAGTGTAACAAAACTTTTCCCCCAACACAAACGAAAACATCAGATTATATGAAGAATCTCACATTGCTCGGTCATCTAGTTTAGGTTGCATAACAAGAACAAATTTTAAAAGCAATCTATTTTTGAGTATCTATAAAACTGTCTTTCATACTTTCCATATCTAGAAGATGAAGTGCTGGACCTGTCCCCAAGATAAATATATATAACAGAATATAAGCATGCACTGCATCACTGACAAAAATCTGCTTCCTTCTTTGCCAAAAGCATGGCTGTGATAAAAAAACAYTTCTCTCTCAAATAAAACTTTTTTCCTGCAGCAAAAGTTTTAATTTTCATTAATATTAATGTTAATATTATGTTAGTAATTCACTGGGTTTTTTTTTACTAACTTGTCCAGCTTGTGAATCCTTCTCATGTAACTTTAAGTACCTGCAACCTTTAATAATTAAACTTAGACAAGAAGAAATTGCCTTTGTCCCTCAAGACGATTAATAGGCACTCCTAAAATTTTATCAGTTTCCATTTCTGTAAGGGACTTAAAATTCCCTACATGACTTTTTAACTTAAATCTTATTTAACATTCAAAGAGAATTTTGCTATTTAACCAGTTTGCTGCTTTAAAAAAATCATTGCAAATCCTCAGCTGGTATTAATACCACAACTTACTGAAATCTGAATATAACCTTTTGGCTATTAGCCACCTTCAGCTATGAAAAGTTTTCTTTGATAAAACAACTTTAAACATCCACAATGATGGGTTTTTTAGCCTCTAATCCTAGTGAGTCATGTTTCCTCAAAGAAAAAAAAAAATCTTTCTTCCTGTACTAGAATAGGTCTCAGAAATAACTGTTAATATTTAAGTAAGTGCTATCTGAATAGCAAAGTACCTTTCATCTGAAGGCTTCAGACTTTTGGCCTGCTTCAAATCCAATCTTAAGTTCAGCAGAGTACTTTTTAAGCTGCCTACCATGTCAGAGATAAGACTCTGAGATACGATACTGTTTTATCTTCTAAATAATGAGAACTGAAGTGCTCCAGAGGTGAAATCTTCTCAGCAGAGGTAGAACATGGAGAACAAGGATGATCATCAAAGGAATTCTGCTAGTCAACATAAGGACAGAGGTTTTTTTTTACCAGCAACTAAGTGAGGAGCATTCATTCCTGCTACTTTGAACAGGGCTTGCTCCACCGTAGAATGCTTGTTACTACATCAAAAGTGCTGAACTTGCTAACCTGCAGGCCTTTCTCCACTGGAATTTGGTACTTGAATCATCCAGATGTTCAAATATTACTTAACAGTGTGGAAAAGTTCCACCCTGCAGCTCTCAAAACCCCACTGTGCAAGAGACAGCATGCAGCTTTATTTCAGTTAAAGTCTCTTTTGTGTCAGAGGCTATACAAGTACACGGTATATAAATCTATACTCAATAAGGAGATTTTGCATCCATCCAAGATCTTGCTTTAGTAGGGATACCTACTATACACCTCTCTGTAGCTCACTGAAAAACACAGTCCACTGCCTTGTCAGAGCTATTAAAAACAACACTTTCGTGTTTCTATGTCAATACTGTGTTTGAGATGCTCATTGGCAACTTGTTCTACAAGGGAACTTAATGGAACAGAAGAGTGATTGACAGAGGTGGGTGCCATGAGGTTCAAGAACAGTTTAGGACTCTGTGTACTCCAGACAAACACATTCACAGACATTCCCAAGAAGGAGTAAAACAAAACCCACCACCACAGGAATATACTATAGTCAAGCATATGGTTTAAAAACCATGTCTAAAAGTTAAATACTAGGTTTGTTTAAAGTTTCAAACATGAAAAAGTCCTCCAGTGGCAATAGGCATAATATGCTAATTCACACACAAGACTGGTCTTTGAGGAGGGAAATTTGGAAGTAAGGTTCAAACAACTCAATAATATAAATAATAGGCAGCTTTATGGAATCATACTATACACCACAGTAACAAAACTAATAGACCTGATGTGTATTCATCAAAAGAAAATCAGGTTTTTAAGTCTTTAAAAGAACATAGCAGTCATAAATTGGCATCAGCTTGACAGAGATACAACTGTGAAACATTCACAGTAGTGGTTTTGTGATTAATGTGGGTAGAAACGATATGCCTGAAGTCTCTTCACAAGAGAGACAATTAATGTTGAGGTGCTTCTCTCCAACAAGAGCTTATTATTAACTTCTTCCTCCTTTTGCTTATCTTCAAGAAAAATAGTTTCTGGATTACATGGCAGGGAATGAAAACAAAACTGATAATATCCCTATATCCCACTATGACTCAGGTTCCTGGTGAGCAAGTAATCATCTTTTAATAAGCCCATTGTGATAATAGCAAAAAGTGATTGATGTCCTCTACAAGCTCTAAGAGTACAATATCCATAAGAAAGCTTGGCATCGATGAAAAAACACAACTATGGAACTCCAAATGTAGTTGAAGAACTTCTGTGCTTCTTTTCTACTATTATTACAGAGGCCTTGGCAATTAGACCAAGATATTTAAGTTTCATTGTACTGAACATACTACAAGTCTATATAATGGGGCAGGCCCTGTCCTGAAGCATGTAGAGGTTAAATGGTGGCGAAGGGAGAAGTAATAGTGTGATGCCCAAAGAGAGAAAGAGAGGCCCAAAGTAGAAAATATATCCTAACCTTGTGCCCATGGAAAGTCAGAGTAACACCCAGATGTGCCAAATATCAGTCCAAAAGGGGAAGTATGAAAATGCACTATGAAGTCTTTTTCCAAATTTTACCTTGTGAGCGTGGTTGAATCTTCCATCATCAGCAGCGTGAAAGTAAACACTGGTGAGTTACTGGTAGATGCATCCCGTCATTGTGCTACACTTATTGGTTTCATCTGGTATCAAGTATTTCTGTGACTTTCCAGGAGAAAAAAAAACAAGTCCAATATAGAAATACAATATTTAAACTTCATTTTATTACTATCTTTACAGAAGTAATAAGGGCACAAAAGCAAGATAGATTGGGAGAATATTAAACTGAAGATACCAGCACAATCCCATGTTTAAGAACATCTCCGATTTTTGGGGCAGACAGGCCACTCAGAGCCTCAAGCTCTCCTATTGCTAAAATTCTCCAACAGTAAGTTGCTTGTGATCTCCCTCTGTCTCTCTCTCTCTCTTTCCACCCCCATCTAGAGGATGACACAAATTCCCTTTGCTGCAAACCAAGCCTGATGTTTGGGGATGTTTTGCTATGAAAACTTTGGCAAGCCTACCAAATGCTCACTTGAATTTCACTGCCAACAGTAACGTATTGAAATGACAGCTTCTGCTTCAAATCAAGCTATGTGATTTTCTGAGGTACTGCATTTACACCCCTAGGCAGTAAGTGAGACAACTAGAAAGAAATGTTTATCTGAAGAAACAATGTTTATCCAAAGTTAAATGCCCCCCATCACTATGTCTACACTGCCCATAAGAAGCATATTTCAGCTAGCACCAACTGAGCTGGTAAGTACACACAGCATTAATTTATATCCCTAAAACTGTATCAGCATGGCACTGAACCTGACTTATTAGCCATATCTCCTACTAAGGCTCATTAGTCCTCACACAGGGCCAGACCAGCGTGGCTGCTATGTTTCCCTGTCCCAGAGGTAATTCATTCCACACCTGACAGTCAATGCACTCCACAGCATTGGATGGCAGAGTAATCTCTAGCATGTAAAAATAGTATAGCAGATAGTGAAGCCCACCATTGAAGCCAGTCAGCTCTTATAGGGCTGGAACCTACCAACACAAAGACAGTTCACAAACAAAGCAGCTGTCTTTGGCAAGGGTCATGCAGCTCCTGAAAACAAACAGACATAGGCATCTAGGCACATATGCCTAGATCTAGGTTCTACTCACAGCTATAAACATTGACTTACAAAGTCCCGGTCTTCTTCCAGTATGAGCTGCTTTGGAATGACCAGTCTAGCTATGCCAACACAGGCCATAAAGGAAAGAGAAAGAATGGTCTCAAGTATCAGCTGGCTTCAGCTCCCAGCTCAGCCATGGACTACCTGTGCAAGACACTTCTACTCTGTGCCTCAGTTCTGCATCATCTGCTCCAATGCTATGATAGTGGGATAGTCCCACAGAAAAGCCTAATATTAGGCTCAAATAGTCAGACATGTTGTGACTTCAAATTATTTTTCCTCCTGTACTTTGAAGCTGACTTGCCCAAGTTGTAGCTGAATGAAGGAGGACAGAGAGATCTTTATCTTTTTCCCCAGTCCAAAAATAATTTTCCTCCTATGGTTTCATTTTTAAATTAGGGCAATTTTAAACCACTTTTGCTCTGTAGCTTTATTTCCTTTCCAGCCTCTTGTCACTTTCCTTTTACCCCTGTCTTCCTCAAAATTTGTCATGATTTTTACTATGATTAAATTTATTTAGTGCTTCACCTATCATTTATTGTCTGACTCACTTGCTCTCTTCACTGCTATTACTTAACTCTTAGTACACATTGTACTTCCCAGATTTAGCAATCTTTTCTCAGTCTTTCTTGGCTGTTGTCCAATATTTACTTATGAATAGTTTTCATGACAGAAATTCTTCTCAGTACCCTCCATCAGCCTTGGAAACCTTTGAGTATGCTATCTTGGGTAGGAAAGAAAGTCATCATAATGTGGCTCCTCAGCTTCTCAGCCAAGCAATAGGCTTTGCACTCCCACCCCCCTAATTTTCAGCATGCAGCTTCAGCTACACCATTTCTTTCTTTTGTGAGACCAAATGCAAGATTTGGAAAAAAACAACAAAAAAAACCACATTCCCATATACACACACAKAAAGACAAAATTAAGGAAAACAAGAGCAAGTGCAAATCAGGTCTCAATGTGAGAGCGTATCGGTGGATTCTGTAACTGGCAATACCCTAGCTGAATACAGAACATGTCTTGAGAACTGACAGAGGTCTCTGCTCTTGCAAACCAATACTTGGAGCTTCTTCTACATCTATTATTGACATACATGTTAATCTCTAGTTCTTAATAAGGGCTTAACAAGTCCAGAAGACTGCGCGTGAACTGTTCACTTAAGCTATATCTTAGCTTAAAAATATTAGCTCATGTTCATTGATTTACTATCATGGCCAAATGATTTCTGGTTGGTTGAGCAGGTAAGCAGGTAGAACATGGTCTTATTTGCATGCAGAAAAACATGTGGACATGCCTTTAACTGTCCTAAGTCATCTTCTCATGGAAGATGAATGTTACTCTAAGGGGGTCTAAGTTCTAACAAGAGCAGAAGACGACAATAAAATTATGAAGTAAATGTAAAATACATTCTTTAGCATAGAGTTATGTAAGTTTCTGAAACACKGGCATAATCTAAGCAAGCACTAATACTTCTGGAAAGGGTTCATCTAAATCCTGCATTTAGCTAACTAGTCTGAATGGTTCATCTAGGTTTGCTCTACAGGTAAAAGAGGGGGGATACATGGGACAGATGATTGCCTAGCAAGGCATGTCCATCTACAATTTGGTGAATCATGCTCTGCAGGTGTGGTTTTCCTTCCTTTCTCCCATGACTATATGGAAAGGTTAGCTGAACACCCTAGCCATGACTTCAAGCTAGTTAAGGAAGATGAGTCATGCTTCTCACCTTTCTGTCACCCCCCAGCTACGCATAAAGAGAGAATACTTGTCCTTTCATTGATAATTTTTTTTGAAGGCAGAAGCTGTGGCAGAGCAACACTAGCAATCTACTGAAAAAAACAGGTGGCATGGGGGAAAAAAACTCCATTTCCTACAACATGTTTAAGTATGAGGATTGTCCCAGTTTTTGTAGGAACCGGCTCCAAAGCTACAGAAACTATGCCAATAGTGATCACTTCATAGCCTGTAGCTTGATAGAGCATCTCCTGTATTTTTGGACCAGAAGTAATCCCAAATCCCAGCTCTGCTGGTAGCTGAAATGGCATGATGGAGGTGATAGACTGTTAGAAATCATCCCTTCAGTCTAAGCCTATTGAAACTGTAGCAACCACCCATCAGAAGGTAGTGAAGCTTCTACCTGTTATGTACTCTCAATCAGAAGCTGAATAAGAAACTTTAAGGCTCACACACCATGGGATAGCAAGCAAATTACATTGCTATGCAAATGAAGAAGTGTTTCAAGTCAATCTGTCCTTCCCAGAAGGGGACAGTATATTTGATTTATTCCTGGATAAGCCTTTTTTTTCCCCCTGTTGTTAGGAATATCATAACACTTAAAGGATCAGGGAATGTTGTAAAGCTTACGGTAGAGGAAGGGAAAATTTTTCTTAAGCTGCAGTATAATCAATAGGAAGTTGCAGTTCCATTAAACCATTGCTTAATTGCACCAAAAGTACCTTTTTTGCTTATCAAGGGAATGCCAAGTTTAACTCACAGATACTTAAATTTTATAGTTGTGACTTTTCAGCTAATAGGTTCATACACAAATATTTTCTCTCCAATATAACAACAAAAAAGCAGTTGTCCACTCATCTGCTCACTGAAGATGATTATCTATCAGCCAAATTAATGGATGGTGTCTGGGTACTGCCTGTCATATAGCAATGGCAGATTTACAAGTGTTAACTGTTAGAAATAACTACAGCGTACGATTTACAATAAATAAGACAAGTCTTCAAGACAGTCTGAAAACTAGCTGATGAAAAAGCTGTGCAGGTCCTGGCACTCAGCATGTTTTCACTGCTTCTGCCTTTTCTTGCCAACATCTCATCTCTTTGTCCAGACTCGTATGTTCTGTACTTACCCTTTTTTCTGTGGAGAATGCTGGAACACTGTACAAGATAGCTGGGAAGATGGAAATCAGAAGCAATAGCAGTAAGTGCCAGGGAAAAACTGATCTACCCCAAACTAAGGCTCACCTTGTCACTGAAGGCTCTCTAAGGAATAGACTTCTAGAACACTTCAGCTCCAGTTTGGCAAGACTAAATAAGCAGATTTTCAATAATACATGCTACAGACCTATGATCACTTTGGAAAAAAATCTCAATCTGAAAAAGGACAGAAGAAATTAGCTAAAAGAAAAAACTTATTTCAGCTTTTTGCTAGAAAAAATGCCAAGCTAACCAGAGAAATGCTCTGAGGCATATTGAATTTGGGGTTTGCATTGGGTTCACATTTTTCTCAGCACCTGTATTTACCTATTACCTATTGCCATTCCTTCTCTTTAGTGAAGGTTGAGGTGGAGGAAGAAGAAGGTAGGAATATGGTGTTTATTGCCCTTCCCCTCCGCTAGCACATGAACTCATCCCAAACTACTAACAAGACAGTGGGAAATATTTTCAAGTTCACATTTTTAGAAGTGACAGATGCTGAAGAGCCTAAGCCAAATTCAGAGAAGTGCACTGCAGCTCTCGGCATTGCATGATTCCGGCTTTATGTACCAACCAGGCAGGTGAAATTCCCAGTCCCAGCTCAGACACCTAGGGTTCCTCATACAGCCAAGTGTTTCTACAAAAAGGATTCACCAAAATCATTGTGCTCAGCAGGAAATGAGCTAGCTGATAATGCCATGGAGACACGTTAAGCTAGCCCCTCTCAAAAAGGCACCAAAAGAGGGACTAAGTGGGGTGACAACACCTCCCCTAAGGAGTCAAAACCATAGTGCCTCACCTGAACTTAGCTCCCCACATGTACGCTAGCACAGTCCCAGAACAGAAGTCACATTTGATTTGCTTTAAGGTCACAGGTTAGTCACTGTTGTCCTACAGCTTGATGGTCACAACTGCTTTGAGAAGCAGGATATGCTGATTTCCTTCCTTCACAAGCAGAAGTAACTGAAGGTCTCCCACATGAAGGGTTGGTGCCCTGCACTCTAGTGGCTAATAGGTTTCTTACCCTGGAGGAGCAGCATTTTGAAACTAAGCAGTTTCACATGTACTAGGATAGACATTAGTATAGGGTCAGCCAGAAGTAGTTTTTTCCAGTGCTGAAGACTTCACATTCTAGTTGGTAATGCCACCATTGCCAAAACAATTTTCACTGTCTTGAAACACACAAGCCTGGACAAGAAAGGAGAGCTCACTCAACCTTTTTTTTGAGGCAGGAGCATCATTTTTAGGTCCAAAGGGATGTATGACTAGTGGATATAGATGTACGCTAAGCTAATTATACCTGTTTTTTTCCAAGAATCTGAAGCCAAAGTATTTGCTGAAGTACAAGGTGTTTTCCTTTTGAAAACACTGCCAGAGAAGCAGCATGGGCCAGCCTAACCTTCCATCATATAGAGCAATGGGTACAATAGCTGCTCTAGCAAAAGTCTTGACTAACCTTTATTTCCAGCACAAGCAGGACAGGCAACATTGTTCACTAGCAACAGTATCAGCTCTCTTCCTTTGGGCTTACAGAAAAAATCTTTAGCAAGTCTAGGGGAAAAGTTTCCTCCACAACAGGGTTGTCTTCAAGGACCCCCTTCCCCAAAAAAATGACCCTTCTTTCTTTTGAAATCTTTGTCTGGGGACTAATTCTTAAGATGTGTGTAACTTCACTGATAGGATAGCAGGTCCCGCTCTGCATGCTGTCAAAGGGTCCTTTCATCCCAACTTATTCTTGGCATCCCAGCAAAGTTCACCAGTACCTGCTGTGCAAGGGACCACAAGCAATTTTGTGTTTTCTGAGAAACAGCCAATTTGAGGGGGCAAGTATAAGAAGACTGAAGTAGCTTCATTAAACAAAGATCAGGACCGAGCTTTAAAATCTCAGAGGTGAGCAGAAGGTTAGGCCTGGGGATGAAACAGGAATGTCCTGCCAGTGTTGCTGTTTGTGCCCTCACATAAGAGCACTGTGGGCAAAAACCCATGCAGAGTGGGACAACCACTGACCTCCTAAAGACTCAGTGTGCATTGAGCCTCAGCCTAAGTAATGAGGGGATTTTCTACAGCTGCGGGATCACTTACCTCCGAGGTATAACAGGAAAGGCAGAAGTCCTCTGCCTTCCTGCTAGATTTATCCTTCATGAAGCACATGCTCACCTATCAAGAAGCACATGTTGAGAGACTCTCCACCATAAACCCGCTTTTCCAGGTCTTGTTCCATCAGCTCTTTTTTCTAGTGTTTGGGTTCTGTGCGTGTCCCGATACACAATTCATAAGTTTTCTTGCTGTGCTTAGAATTAGATAAACTCATAATGGCTCTACGAAGGGGTGATTCTACTACATAAAAAAGAAATGTATATATTCATTATTTATTATTTTGGATTTCATGGTAGATAATTTAAAGGGATACACATTTTGAACTTACCTCACACTCTTGTGAATGCATAAAATTTATTTGCAAACACTGCCACAATACTGGTCTATTTGAAAGAGGAAATAAAAGCAAACATACTTTCATTTAGGCAGTTGGCTGAACTGCCAGAAACACTGCATGTCATTAGAAATACAACTGTGCATGGAGTAGAGACAAAAGTTGTATTACTTGCCTCTTTCTGTACAATTTCTCCCACCTGAGGCATACTCTGATCTCAACAGTGCCCATACTACAGAGCACAATTTTTCTGATGACTTCATTCCCAGTGTGAAGTACAGAAAATAAGTGTTGTTCTGAGTGTCGTACAAACCACCCATGACACATTCCAGCTATATTCTCTCTTATGATGAGCAGTTTTATTACAATGGTAACTATCCAGTTATTACAGGACTAGAGTAGCAAATCACTTCTTGTAATTATTTCTTAATTTCCTCATGCTCAAAGGAACTCTGTTTATACTGCTACATCTACTTATGCTCTGAGGACTATAGATAATCTCTGTACTACTGAACCTCTATATAGCCATGACTGCAAAAGGAAAAAAGTCTCTGCAAGAAATACACATCCCATGCTATCAGAGGGATCTCTGCTATATGGGCTGGCATGGCTATATGAATTTTCCAAGTTTATGGCAGCAAGTTGGTATCAGGGTTGGATTACAGAAACTAATGTTGAGGATCAAAGCCAGGTACCTTAAAAAAGCTCTGGTATGTACAGTCCACCTATCAGATCAGGACACCTCACCATCTTGCTCTGATATACAGTTTGGCTTTCCATTAAATTATTCTGTGGTAGTATAATCAAAGCTGTCCAAGTGTCTCTGCTTGTGGCTTTCAGTGTAACAACTACAATACAATGATACCACAAAACCAGCCACCACAAATCAACACAGACAAAACCACGAGCATTAAGTCTAACACCTGATTTTGCTGGAGAACACCTTGGGCTATCAGAGTAGGGTTCATCATAAGTTCTCTCCATGTTAATCATTTTCAGTTCAAGCATCATTAATCATTTTTAATCATCCTTAGGTCACAGTATAAAAATTTTACTAATTTTTCAGATGCCTTGAAGAATGGACAAAACTAGAATTTCTAACTGAAAAATAAGCAGTTATGCACAGGTATCATGGGCTTTCTTCACTTCCCACAAAGAATGAAAAGGGAGGAGACATGGACTCAATTTTTCTTTGCAGTCACTTTGGATAGTCATAATAATCAGGAAGAGACTACATAAAAGTTTGGTCACTACTTAAATGTTTTGTTATCACATTTTTATTAGTTACAAATGTTAAAAAAATTCCAAACCATTGTGCTGGCAAAAGCTCTTCAGTAGCCATAGATATACTGACCCATTTTATCACAAAATTGTTCTTATTTTTTGTCTTCTTTTTTTTTTTTGTTAAGAGACTGGAAGGGAGCTACACAGATTTAAGTGTTTACCAGAGCAAGTTGCATCTTCATTACAAGGCCTTACCAAGAGAAACTGGTAAGCCTTTCCCTTACATAAACAAGGCTTCACATTCTTACATGATAGACTTTTTTTTTTTTTAATCTTAACAAGGCATGTTTGGTTGGGAGATGTTATTTCTTTTATTAGAAGAACTGAGATAGCTGGAAAAAAATTGAGGGTACACAAGCTTTATGTCTCAAATAGGAGACTTCAAGCTGAAATTTGAAACAGTTGGTCTGAGTTTAACCTGATTATGTTCATCAGTTAGGCACTATATGAGAAAAGGAAAGTAAGAACTGTTGAGCAGAGGAACACACTAACAAGCAGAAAGGTGAGAACACTTCTAGTCACAGGGGACAGAGAAACACACAGGTAATCAGTGCCATGGATCATAAAAGCTATGTTCATGTATATTAGGTGGTTGGAGCTTTTAAACTGGATGGAGTAAATATAGAAAGACATCTTCTGACAACAGCACTGATAAAATAAGCTCAACTAGAGATTAGTCTCACTGGACAAAGTGGTGTATAAACAAGAAGTCCAAAAACCAATTCAGCAAAACATGCTGTATAAACAGAAACTGGTAAATTATTTGATTCAAATTCCCTTCCTTTTGTCCTTGTTCATTGACCATTTGTGGTTCTACAGGACACCATTGCAAATGCCTGATCAAAGATTCTGCAGTTGATTTGAGTTTTTTTGAGAGATGATATCTCAGATACCAACAAATAAAGAAATTCTTTCAGTCCAAGCTAAAGTTCAGAGAAAATCCTAATGTGAACATAGCACCACTGTCCTACAAAGAGAGAAGCAAGGTAAACTCTTTCCCCCGAAAGGGGATTGATACAATTCCAAAACCACAGGAACTGCAGAGTCATTCCAGTCTGCTTTCTCTCCAGGCTGCACATAAAACCTCTTCAACAACTCGTTTACCCAAATTGGGTTTTACCCAATTAAGAGAATTCAGTCCTGTATATGTGAGGAGACAAGAACACCTGCTACTGAAATTCCCCAGATTTTGCCACTTAACATTAGCTAAATAACATAATTTGCAAAAGATCCCCTCTCTCAGATTGTCCCTGTGAGAGTCTAGGACGTGAGTTCAAAAGGCAACCAAAGCCTCATAGGCTCACATTTAAAACAACTGACGGGCGAGTGAAGAGTTAACAGGACTGAAGTTTGTCAATTGATATGCAGAAGAACTGATAGCACAAGAGCTGACAAAGCTGCTGAACAGAGGACTTAACAGGACTAAAGTCGTCTACCAACCGATATGCGCAAGGACTGATATGCGCAAGGCTGCGGAATGATTAACAAGACTGGAGAAGTGAAGTCTGCCACCTGGAATCYGCACGGACCCCCRGGGAGGGRAGAAGCAATACGGAGGTGCTGGGGTCTTGCCTCGCTAGCAGGGTCCCCCCAAGCAGACAAACAGACAGTCCTGTGATTGTGAAACTCRCAAAAGTCAGCAAAAGCAGTGTTTGCCCAGAGCCCCAGCCGTATAAAAAGAGACTTGGCAGCTAGGAGAGTTTGAGCAGGGACGGGAACGTGACCTGACCATCCTCTCCGGCTGGACCGTGAGTATCCCCCCCCTCCCCTTTTCCTGGGACGCTGGGTTAAGGTAACTCCTCGAGGTTGAGAGTCCTCTCACTAGGAGAGTGAACAAGAAAGCTTTCAAGTAGGGATAAGCAGTCCTTCCAATTAATAACACAGTAATCGACGGTTTCAGGTTATCCTTTCTAAATTAGTAACTGCTGGTTTTGTGTTATCCTTCCTAAATTAGTAATCGCATTATKTTAATGGATGTTACTAATCCAAGAACTTGTGTGAGGAAATAAACATCTTTTTTATTATTATTATATTACTGTCTCAGTCGTTGCTATCGAACCTTCAYAGCATGACAGCGTGACAACAACTGATTCTTTTTAAAATGTCAATAAAATGCCTGATAAAAGCTTGATAACTGCTTCATCATCAACCAAGATAAATGCTGGAACAAGCTTACTCCAAACATAAGGTTAGAAATGATAATTTGCATCACACAGAACACTATGCAACAAAATTAGAGAAACCAAAGCTGAAGATAACCAAACTGCCACCAGTAGCAAGTGTCTTAAGAAAGTTTTTTTTTTTTTTTTTTTTAATTATTCCTACTGCCACCCAGTAGGAATAAAACCCAATCCAGTCATAGTGGACTGCTTTCAAATTTAAACATCATCTTCTCCCATTGAAGAAGGAATTAGGGGAAGACTCTTTATTTTCAGTTACAACACTGAAAATCCACTAGGTCTGCTCTTTTAGAAGACTAAGTGGTTTGCTTAAACTAGAGCATGTGGTGGGCCAAACATCTGCTGCGCAAACTTGTTTCCTTTGGAAGCTAGTACACTGCACTTGTCCTATAGGCATTGAACCACAGCCCTTGAGATTGCAAGACACTTGTCCTTACACAGCAGACCGCTGTTCAGAAGATGTGAGTGGAGGTAAACGGTTGACAAAAGCATTTTGCAGTGCTCATCTTTATTGTATTCTCAAAGTCCAAAGGCAGTGTTTGCAGTGCCAGTATGCCTCCCATTAAGAACCTGAAGGGAGTCAAAGCAGCTTCCACAAAGCTGCATCATTTCCAGGCTGCATGCTTGTGACAGCTGGTCAAGTCCCTACCTGTTTCTCAAGAGGACGACATAGCAGTATTTTGTCAAACTGTGAAGCTGTGCTGTTACGTTTCCTACAGTCTGTAAAAAGAACAACAGGGAAGTTATTAAATTACTAAACTTGCTGATGCTGCTCCTCACTACCTTCAAAATACATAGAGGAACCTCTGCATATAAGTCCTACTACCCAGGAAATCCATTATTTAAGACTTCATTATTGAATAGTCTCTACAGAGAAATAATTTCACAGGATTTTCTCCCCAGAAAAAGAACACTGGTCATTTAGCAAGTGTGCTGGAGAAGTACTGTTAATAGACTTGTTTTTCCCAGGAGAAATGGCATAGAATCTTGACAGGACTGTAGATGGATTTAAGCAGGTTATTTAAACAATTTTATGGACTTTAACATGCTACCAAATATAGTCTGTGGTGCTGTTATCCATTCATCTTGTTGAAAGGCTAAGGGCAGKGGGTAGGGAAAGACTACCTGACTTAAAACTCCCAGTGGCTGGTTTTTAGGAACAAAGCTCCTCTCCTTCAAACAGTCTGAGCCACCACAGTCATTGTAAGCACTTCTGAATAGCAGTTCAAACTCTTATGGATGTAGGAAATATCTGTTCCTTAATCACAAATGGCAGGTACTAAAGCCAGTGGGCACTGAGGCACTCAACTGCCATTCGTGACGCTGAAAATTAGTCTTTGCCCCCACACTCAGGCACCTATCTTCAGGTTCCTAAGTTTTAGAAGTCTTGCCTAATAAATTTAAAGCACAGTTACTTTTTGTGCATCACAGAAAAACTCATATTCCCCAGCATCATGCACTCCTGTTGTGTTTCAGCATCTTTTCTCCCCCTTAATCTCCCCCAAGCAGTTCACACTTAGAGTTGTCACTCCACAAATCCCTTATTTTCATCTTTGAGCATGCACTTGAGCAGCACCATCCTGGCTTCTCCTGCATACTTTTCCTTACAATGATCACCATGAAGGGTGTCAGTTTTACTGTTTTAATTGGAGCAGCTGGCTCCTCTGAAAAATGCTTTGTCTCCCCCTTTCCTTTATTGGAGCCGATGCTCAAAATTTTACTTTACATTCCTCTGTACCACCCTATGTTTGGGCTTAGAACTGTGTTTTGTGATGTATGATCACACCTGGGTTACAGACAGTGAGCCTACAATCACAACTCACTACATGGAGCAGCGACTGAAAGCTTACGATGGACCCATCTTACGTCTACTCTGAGGACACTGTACTCAGACCATTAAGTCAGGATGAACACATGTGAAAGCAGTAAAGGAGGAAAGTGAAGTAGGACTGCCCCCTTCTTCCAGTAGTGAGCTGTTCAATCAGTTTAGGAACTTTTTTGCACCTTTAGAGGGAACAAGCGAGACAATTCTGACTCCACAGGAGAGAGTTTGTATCATACTGTGCTTTAACAAACATACCTGATTTTAAATATACAGAACCAAAAAAGCTTCTCTTGCATGACTGGCAGTCTAGTCAATTTGTACAGCATGAAGGTTCCTCCTCTGTTAAGAGACTCCTCTGTCTCTTTCCCCCCGCTCCCCTGCCCTTTCCTTCCAGGTTGATATATCATCTGTATCTTTCCACAAATGAATCAAACTTCTTGTTTTATTTGGTTTTAAATTTACTATGACTAGGCCTTCCTCTTGTCATTTCACTGCATTTTAAATGGGTTCTTTACTTCAAATAGGAGAAAATACTTCCAACAGGGCCTTGTTTTCTGCCTGCAGATACAGACAGACAAGCTTGCCAGCATGTACATTTAAATTAAAATATTTGTGGGTTGGTTTAAAATAAAACAAAAACCCTTTTAAACCTCTGCAAGCCAAACCATCAATAAAACAGAATCAATAAATCTATCGGGAAGTTACAAAGCACGACAGGTTAGCACTCCTTCGTGATTAAATGCATAAGGACATGTGAGCTGGGGCTTGGAGGAGTATTCTGCCATTTTAATGTTTAGAACCATTATGGGCATCCTAGGGAACTCTTCACTCCCCTATGAGGTATCCATCACTGGGTAAAGTATGAAGCAACACAGTATGAATTACTGGTCAGTGTTGGCTCAACAATTTTATGTGCCTAACAAGTTCTTACCTGTGTTGCCACAGCAACTCAGCATGTTCAATTTGTTTGAAGACCATAGGAACAAAACATCCAGGCTTGTGTTGAAACTTGAGCTTGCTAAAACATGAAAATGTGCCAATAAAAGGAAAACTATAGAATGAAAGTCACATAATTAAGAGGAGAGTCTGTATTAAATATGCGTATGACGGTGTGGAAAGACAACCAGGGAATATTTACTAAGTAAATTTGGACTCTGGCTGGAATGTTATTAATCACGCACACTAAGACAGCTCCATTGAAACATGAACTGAGTTTTTTTCCCAGTTACTGATGAATTGTAAATATTTACAATATCTGACCAAGAAGTTGAAATGCAGGTAAGGAGGGCTTTTTTTTTTTTTTTTAATACTAGTTTCCCCTCATGTTCATCCTACCAGCTTAGGAAAGTCACTTAGCCTCTGAGTAGATTTACATACCTATGAAAAGGGAGGGGGAAAAAAAAAAAAAAAGAAGCAGCAAGATTATTCTTTCTAGTTGATTGGATTTTGTGAAACCAGGTATGTTAGTAAGACATATTAAAGTAAGATCAGGAAAACTATAGAAGTTGTTGATCTTTTAGTAATATATTTAATTTTTCCTTCATTTAATAAAAAATATACAGAAAAAAAGCTGTCTTGATGCTGTGCAAGTGTGGTCACAGAAGGACTCCAAGGAGATACATCTAGACTACGCTACACCTGCAAACATCTCTGCTTCAGTTCACACATCTTTAATCAGATACTGTTATAAGGAGGCAGGAGATTCAGTGACATATGCTGGAAATCTCACTTCCACACTTGGAAATAACCATCCATCCACTTGTTTAAGCAACAGGTTATGGATATTTTTGAAAAATTYTTCTGTCAGAGATAGCAAAATGTGATGGTGAATCTAGTAGCTCACCCCGTCTCACATAGAAAGGGGCTGCCACATTCCTTCCTCACTGATACTCAATCTCACAAAAAGAAAGAAAAAGAAAAAAAAAAGGGGGAGTGCTCATGATAGCCTAAAGCCTGTGGAATTAAGGGTTGTCTATGTCCTAACATGAGTAGCTCAGGTAGCCACCTACAGGTAGCTCAGATTAGTATTCAGTTATTCACAAATGCTGCATCCCCACATGTTACTATACTAGTCAATCTCTGAAAACTGTTTGCATTTCTCACACAGAAGAGCTTTTATGGGATCTTGTAAATTCAGGCAAAAATAAAGAGTTCTGAGGAGGCCACCTATGCTTCAGAAGTACAAAAACAATTCCCAGTGGGTGTGAACAGATCTTGCATAATAAACAATAATAAAAAAAAGCCCACACCTCCAGCAAAAGGATCCTTTATTAGATTAACACTTAGACTAGCAGCACAGTTTTTGACATGGGGTAGGATTCAACTCCAGAGTAAAACACCAAAATTTGGGCATCTACACTCCCATTATAGTCTATAGAGCAACCCAGTTCATTCTGAAGATGACATCTACAGCAGGATATGTGATACCAAGTGTCTGTGTAGGCACTATGAAATACCTTCCTGGCCACCAGCAGCTGCTTCAGAAAGATGAAGGCCTTCCAGATGTCCTGTGACATACCTGTCAATCCTGTTTATGGGTCTAGGTTACCACAGGACACCTCAAACAGCAGTAAGCACCCTGAACCCCATACCTAGCAGCTACTCAGCTGAATCAAAGCTCTAGACTACACTGACTATTGATTCGAGTTCCACTGACTATAAAGGGAGTTCAGAAACCTAGTTCAACTGCAGACACTTCATTTTAGGCATCTCAGTCTCAAGTCAAATTCAACTCTATGTTGATTCTTAAAATATACAGCCAAACCTCTGAACTATGAGGTGTTTAATTTGATCTTTTTTATTTTTCCCCATATAGGTTATTTTTAACACGTAACAACATGCCTTAATGAAAGAAGAGGAAAATATCTCAATTTGTCAAAGATAGTTGTGGTACTTTCAATATCATCTTAAGAAAAAAATTGCTACAAGTTGAAGTGTTTATATGAGGCAGAGATACTTGTTTTGTGTGTAAAATGCATGTTAATGCTCATCTAACTGCAGTTTTGCATGTCCCATGCAAAAAATAAAAATAAAAACAAAACAAAACAAAAACCCCACCTTGATTGATGAGAACATAACTGAAAAACAGAATGTGCATTTACCTCCCTGTTGCTAGTTTTCCTCTTGCCTTTGGAATTAAACTCTTATTGGGCTCATGATGAATCAATCAGAATTTGACCACTGAACCTAAAGATAGAAAAGATTCATATGAGCTTGACCATCTTGCCTAAAAAATTGCTGCTGCCAAGAAGAAAGGTTCTATCTGATCAAAGGGTGGAATGCGGCAAGAGCTATAGACCTAAAAGTTTTAAGTATGAAAATCAAGCCTGTTTTTAGTTATAATTTTTGTGTAGTCGAGTATCAGGGCTGTATCTGTGTGCACACCCAATACATTTGAACCTAGGTAATTGTCTGAACCATCACAATTAATTATTTGACTGATTGTTACGGGAGCTCTGCAGGTGGAAATTTTGTACGGTTCTTGAAATTCCCCCAGGCAACACTCACTGTGCTTAGTCCAATTTGTATGGTTAAACGTGTTGATTAACATCCTCTGGGTGGTTCCTGCTACAGAAGTGATCAGATTATACATAGACAAGACATTTGCAAGCAGTTGATAGAAACTATTCCTGCAGAAATGGTCACATAAGACCAAGGACAGTCTTTCATATAGTTAAGATATTTAAGAGATGTTTTCTGTGTATTTAATATAATCAATAGCAATGAGTTATGCATGTTCTGGAGTGTTCAAATAGGGCCAAAGGCCAGCTGGATTACAAGAATTGAGGAGAACTGGTTTGAGTGTCTCATCTGATCCAGCAGAAGACATTCCTGCAAAGACCATTGCAACAGACACTGCTGTCGCCACCCAGCCCTGTTTGGGAGATCCGATTCCCACACAAGCATTACCCTATGCCAAGCTCTCAATAAATAAGTTTCTTTTTTAAAGAAACACTGCCCATGAGAATTTGTGCAACACTGCCCTGTGATCCCAGCTACGTGCACTTGGCTTTCACTTGCGTCAGCCTTGACATTCATCTCGCTCCTCTTAGCAAGCTGATTCAACTCAAACTGGCAAGACTAATCCAGAAAAAGAAACAATCAAAACCACACTAGTTTAAGGAGCTGAACCATCTCCAAGGCACTGAGTAGAGTTGACCACATCTTCCAGGAGAGGCACAGGGATCAGCACCACCCCTTTTAACAACAGCTAGCTATTAGATCGGCTCAGCTACCTTGACTAAATGCAGACAGCTCATCTGTTGCAGCTAACTGACATGGTTTCCTACCAATAGTCATCTTTGTTTTGATCCAAGTACTAATTCAAGATGCACACAACCTACCCTTCACTGTTTAATCAAGAGAATACTGTTCAGCTGAGTCCAGTGATCCACTAATATGGTTCCCCCTCCTTATTTGTTTCTAATACATGAATATACAGTTTCATATAAAGCAAGCTAACACTTTTCTTTCCAGCTATCTTATTATTACTGTCTCTGTAAACGTTCACCTGCAATCTCCCAATTCAGGTCTGTTTGAACCTCATTTTGAAAAAACCTTTCATCAGTATTTTGTAGATACATAAATAGTACTTATATTCTATTACTTTAATCATATAGAGAAGAACGTGACTTAAACTTTTTCCAAATTTTTCCAAAAATTTCCCTAGAGAATACTTCTTCACCTTCTATTAACTACTTCTACCTCCAAAAGCCATTAGATAATATGTATTGTCTTAATTTGATTTGTTTGTATAAACACACACACAGAGCAAGCCAGACACAGCACTGAATAGCCACACAGCTCTAAATTGTGACAATTCCTTGTTTTTATGGCACATTAAACATAATTCTCCTAAATAGGCTAACCACCACACCATAAGTGAAAAGATGTTATGAAAAAAATACATTCTGCACCCTTTGGACACAAGTATCCAAATTTACAAATTTTGTCCAGTAATTCAAAAAGATAGAAAAAGTCCCTTTTACTTATAAAAACACACATATTGCAACAACACAGAGACTATCACTGCAATGGCTGTAAGCTTCAAGGAAAAAAAAGCCTCCATTGCTATTGTAAGTCTTCCTTACTGCAAAACAACAGATTAAATCCATACAGATGTGAAAAAGTATGRTAAATGGAGCAAAAATGTGATTTTCAACACATGAGTAGGTTATGCTCTGGAACTCAATTTCATAGAGAGTCTTATTACAGATTAACAGGAATTGCTATCAAGAATAAAACAAGTTTTTGAATAAATTTATAGCATCATAGAAAAATTTAAGTGCAAAGTGACCGCAGCGGAGGCAGCTATGATATCAGACCAGGTTGCTCAGAGCTGTATCCAGTCAGGTCTTGAAACCCCCCAAGGTTAGGGACACACAACCTCTCCAGGCAAGCTGTTCCACCCAATAGTTCATTAAAATCTTATTCAAAAAGAGAAATTCTTGAAGAATTCATCTGAAGATTTGGAGTACTTTATTTCTCAGGCATGTTTTATAAAAGTCACAGAAGTCATTTTGTGAAAGTGCCTTATAAAACACAAGCTCACACAGTAAAACAAAATGGCTGCAGGACTGTGTCTTTGATCACATGGCCAGCAATAGAGAAGGTTAATTACAACAGAAAACCAGATTGTCAGTAACTTGATTTTAACAGCCACATAACGCTCTGACACTACCTAAATGGAGGCAGGCAGACCACATTCAAAAAACATTTTCATTTGTTCATAAAAATTAGTCTTGATTTTATAAGTTTAGACCAATGCCCATCACTTTAGGAATTTATTATAATCTAAAATTATAATCTAATCTAAATCTTTCAAGTATTAGAACAATAGGTTGTAAGTAAAATTTAAAGTTACACTTCAGCCACTTTGAACACATAATATCATACCTATATTAGAAAGCTGAAATAATGTTAAATGGCCATTTGTTGCTAAGCTACTCTGTGCTAAGCAAGTTATGAGTAATATCAAATCTATTCTAAACTACAAAGAAAATCAGAGGCTTTCTGAAGTATAATAATCAGTTTTAAATTACATCTTAAAAATTCTCACAAAGTGCCTGAAGTTTTGAGAACCCACCTTGGAGGAAACAATCAAATCAGTAATTATCTCACAAAAAAGTCCATTTCAGAGCTTGAAAAAGAACATCCCTGCACTTAACTTTTCTACAGAGGTCAATTTACAACTGCTCAGAACTACATACTTGTATGCAACCCCTCTGCCTACCACTCCTACAGCAAACTATCTCAGCATCTTGGCTTAAGCTGCAGAAGGTAGAAGAAGGTAGGTTTGAGTGAGGCTGGACCAAATGCCCTTTCATCCCATAACTTATTGATCAGAGGATGTCCTAAAATGTGAGAGATTTAGTTCCAAGGGCAGCATAAATCTGAAGAGAGTCAAAACCACATCTTTCACCCACCCAGGACATGACCTGGCCACTGGGTTATAGGTGGAACACAGCATTTTTCATCCTTCCCATGCAACTGTGCCACTTCATAAAAAGATGGGAAAATAAATAAATGAATAAAGACTTAGTCGGCCGGAAAGGAGGTATCCAATTTTAAAGGAAATAGACGATCTGTATTTCAACCTTATGAAAAGATGCTAAGTAGATATTTTCCCAATTGGAAATATGGAATGCCAGGCTTAAAGAGGACCTCCTGAAGTGGTCTGAAAGGGCTACCATCACCTTTAGCATATGACCCTTGACAAGGTTAGAGCAATGAAGTCTGTAGATGAAATTGAAACTCGGGGCAATTCTTTTTCAAACCATCCRGCTCTAAGAGTCACATTACAGACCTATCTGCAAGAGAAGAATAAGGGTGGAATAAGAGTGGGGAAAACCTGTGCCAGCCTTCCAGAACACCATTTTATGGGATAGTGGGTTCATAAAGAATAGTTTGTTTCTGGAAATTCCCATTCCAATTCTGATTTAATGTACAGACTTCATGAGTGTAATTTCCACATACCTGTGTGGTAGGATTTGTTTTTAAATTGAAAGACCAGGATGCAGTCTGATGTAAAAGGCACAGAATGTTTTCCCAAGATATTAGTAATATACCTTCTTGTGAGGGAGGGGAAAGAAATTGTTTATTTCAATAGTCTGTAACATGAGCCACTGCTGGTAAGAGGTCACTGATACAAGCACAAAGTTTATCACTATTTATGGGAGTTGCACAGTTTTGTAATGCAGGGATTTTTCTAGAAGAGCAGTGAAGTACTGGTATGATAAAAGATACACCTACTTGGAAGTTTCTGTGCCTTCCCAAACAAATTAGTTTTGCTCAGAAAGATTCATGAGAGGAGACAATAGTGCAAAATTTTCTGCCTTACTGTGTAATGAATCTCCTCCAGAACACAGCTGAACTACTGATGCACTGACATAAGCAAACATTGTGTAGATAAAACATCATGGTTTTTTAGTTAACGTAGACCTACCGAATGATTGCACTCTTCAGATTCCTTATACTTACTGGCTGGTTTTATTATGGATGCTTTTCTAGACACAATTCTCTCTTAATGAACATACAAATACCCCCCTGAGTAACAGCAGAGAAATGATCAACAACACCACTTCATATTGGTTCCTCTGAGCCTGCTTTAATTGGTCTTTGAATATGTAAGTATTCCAGAACTAGAACTGGTATATTTTCAAACTGAATTTTCCTGCAGAAAACTAAGGAGGGGAAAAAAGAAAAGAAAAAAGTCTTCCTTACTTTGGAAAACTAAAAAGCTTTTTTCTTGGTGAACTAGCATCCAGAGATAGCATAGGGCAACAATTCGAGAGAACCTCAATTCATGAGAACCTGACATTACCCAGGTACTTGGTAAAAAGCAGTACAGAAGAGTATTTTTCTGATGTCATCTTCCATTTTTAGTTGTTTCCTAGGAAAATGTAGCTCTTATGGTCAATCTCTCTGCACAGCACATGAGAGCCTACTCCCTCTCCTCTTCCCACCCAATAACTCCAAATCTGCAGGCCAGGTTCAACAAAAGATGAATAGTGTATCATTTTGATGAGCAGAAGCTTACTGTAGAAATCAGCTTAACCAACTGAAAGCTTACGGGAAGACCCATTCAATTTCACCAAGGCAAGTCAATGAAATAATGCTGAAGAGTTGAAAGTCATATACTGATACAGAACAAACAAACCAACCAAAAAAACCATTTCCAGAGATGTGTAGATTCTTAGAACTTAAGCCAGAGACAGACAAGCTAGCGAGGGAACCACTAGCTACAAATTCTGGCTATATATTTTTAACTTCCAGAAGATTTCTGAGAATTGATCTCTTCCTCTGTAACAAACAATCATAGGAATACAACCACCTGAATTTGCAAGATCCACCTTAGGCACTTGTTGCAAACTAGATGTCACCCCAACACAATCGTAGCACAGGTACACAAAAAAAGCCACTTCAACAAACAACTGAAAATTAAGTCACCCACACTAATTAAGGGATTATAACCTGTGTGACACTCTTAAAATACCAGGGAGCATCTGAAGCTCTGCAAAAGATTACTAGCTCTATATCACTTAAAACAGATAATTTGGCGAGTCTTTACATTAATAAAGTCAAACAGAAGTCATTTGGCCCTCATTCATCCATCTCTAAAGAAAACAGAAACAACACTCACTCACTATTTAATGTGCAAAGTATTTCATCTCCTAGGATCATCAGCCTTTTTCTCTCCCCCACAGTGGAATGGGATCACCCACAGCACACTGACCCAAATGACAGGTTAATGTTGATCATGGATAATCTTGTGCAGGAATCCCTGGCCTCTCTCCCTTACTTGACCAGATTTAGACATGCCCTTTCTATTGTAAACAGGAACACTTCTGAATTCAATGCTTTCACAGTGATTGACATAATGAAGAAACCAGAAACCAACCACCAAAAGCAACTGTTCAAAAGTTTAAGTGTAACACATTTGCATATTGAAACCTCCAAGGATGCATCTTTCACATGTCACGATCCATTTTTGTTCCTTGTCTGTAACACCAGCAACATGAGTTTTGATTGAGTATTAATGATATCTCCAGGAGAAATACAACTGTAATAAGCCCTACAAATGGACTTCTTTTCCCTGCAGACAGATGGAGCCTAAGGTCCATGAAGTTTACTCCAACCCATGATCTGAGTAATGCGAAGAACCACCATAGCAAAATGCCTCTGCACTCAATCCCTTGTTAGATTTCCAAAGCTAGCTATTAATTCGGCTGTTTTCCTTGCTTCATTTTTATTGTAGCATTCATACCATACAAACCAAGCATATAGACAAGATAGCTCATTTCTTCTCATACAGATGTTGGAGATCTGCAACAGACTTGTGAGCTATTAAGGGCACCAAAGAACACAGTTCCAGCCAGCTTCCTAACACTCACCCTACCAGGGCCCAGTAACACTGGGATTTACACCTTTCCAAAGCCGCTGCAGAAACTTTCAATACGGTAGCATCCAGACATTCTCTCACAGCACTGAAATGCTCAAGATCCACATGCCTTCTGATGCTGAATATAGCTGATCTCGTGAGGATCAGTTTCCCCATCCCTCCTGACAGTCCTGATGCCTCCAAAAACAATTTCCTTCATGCTGCAACTGTAAATAGCAGTTACCACTACTACATCAGACTGGAAACAAACTTTCAGAAACCAGCAGGAATATGCACTAAGTACAGACTCCACAAGCTTCTCTATCTTCTCTGAAGTAGTTCCACTTCTACAAACACAACAGTGATTGCTCTAAGTCTTCAGGAAGTCACAGTCTGTGGCTGAATCTGACCTAAGTGCTAAGGCAAAGGATAAAGTCACTGAAACACCGTGTCACAACAACGACTTATCCAAAATGCTTTCTTTTGCCTTTTTGGATAAATGCAAAGGAGGAGGATGAAAGCACAAAGGGCAGGCTATTGGAAAAGTAACCTGTTAGAACCAAAAAGCCTGACACAGCAGCAATTAATGAAATCATTTTACACAGGAAACCAAACGGTTTCTTTTAGCACAGCAATCTCATCAGAGATCTTGGGTGATGGGAACATCAGAAATTCCTCAGTATCCTAAGGAAGACACAAGGCTTATTCATTAAAACCAAAATGTGATTTTTGAAGTCACCAGAGTAATCTCATTTACTGCTGTCTTTTCTGAAACTGTGAATATCATGACCTATGGACAATGACTGACAACCAGATCCTTTTCACAGAATCACAGAATCACAGAATCACTGAGGTTGGAAGGGACCTCTGGAGATCATCTAGTCCAACCCCCCCTGCTCAAGCAGGSTCACCTAGAGCACATTGCACAGGATTGCATCCAGGCGGCTTTTGAATATCTCCAGAGAAGGAGACTCCACCACCTCTCGGGGCAACCTGTTCCAGTGCTCTGTCACCCTCACAGTGAAAAAGTTTTTCCTCATGTTAAGATGGAAGTGTCTGT